>NC_052639.1:24799412-25037897 GCF_016161935.1 Mauremys reevesii
TGAAAGTATAAAATTACTCCAGTAGGTCACAGATTTGACAAGAACTCAGGTAGAAATTGCAGGTACTGGTGGATGATTTCACCCCGAGATGGAAGCTATGGTGACCTATGGCCCAGGTAAACTCTTTTAGACCCCCGGCTCCTAGTTAAGAAGTGGCCTTGGTCACACTCCTAAGAAGAGACACCACCATGATTAAACCTGGGAACAACTGTCGCTTTACCATTTCAATCCAAAAGTTTCATGGAAGTGCAAGGGAGAGAAACAGCTGATTCCTTCAGATGCCATTCCATGCCTATGGATTCCCAAATCACAGCTGCCATGTTGGACAAAAGCACTTCCATGCTGGGAAAACAATGGTATGCCAATGAAAAGAATATGTCCAGATTCGAGAAGTTCCAGACTGCAGGATACTTGATGCTGAGTCCAGAGTCTGTGGTTTAGTCCAGGACTGCACAACTAAGTAAAAGCGGCAAGGGCAATAGTACTCCAAAGCAACAGCTGAGGGCCAAAAAGCCCTGGCTCCAGTAGAAACCCCCAGTGCCACCCAGCCCCGCAACCTGCCCCCTCAAGGACTGTCCACGCCCTGTGAAACAAACCCTCCTTCCCCAGCACCACCCCGCCAAAACAGCAGTATTGAATGTTGGTATGTGATAAGTTATAGCAGGCCCCTAAGGTAGTATAATGAAGGTAAAAGAAAGGAATTCTCTTTTTGCTAGAAGTGAATAGATCTTCCCCCACTTTGTAGTCAATTATGCTATTGAATGAATGAGGTGTGAATGTGGAGGCCTTGCCCCAGACAGCTGCAACCACTCGGAGGAAGGATGGGAGCCAGACCAGATCAAGTAGAACAGGTCAGCTACTGACTCACTACTCGCCTTCTCAGCCTCCCACCCCCGCTCACCTTCTCAGCCCCCCTTCCCCACCGCCAGCTCCCTTACCTGCCAACCCACCAATTCCTACCGCTCACCTCACTCAGTCCCCAGCTCTACCTCAGCTCTCCCACTCCCGGCTGCATACTCATCCCCTGCCACTTGCCCGCCTGCTCTCCTTCTCAGCCTCCCACCCCTCTGGCAGGGATGAGCTACCAAAATCTTAACAACCCAGTTCCCTCCTCACCCCAGGGGTTGTGTCCCCCGGGACTCCTGCGCCTATCAACCCCTGCGTTCCTTTTGTGCCCCTCTGGACCCCACCCCATCCACTGCCCTTCCTGTCCTCTGACTGCCCCTGTCACCCCCATCAACCTCCTCATTCCTGATGGCCCCCTGGGACCCTTGCCCCATTCAACCACCCTTCTCCTGTCCCTGACCACCTCTGGAACCCCTGCCCCTGATGGTTCGTGTGGGACGCCTGGGAGGACTAGAAGCAAATGGCACCTTCATGCACTAAGGCCCAGGGTGGCAGAGGAGAGTAGGTGACTGCGGTGAGGCAGTTCCCCCCTATTGCCCCCAGGTTTACACCTGCTGTAGTGCGGGGCGGCCCCTGACCCAGCTCGCTTTGTCTGCATGTCTCCACCTTACCTGGGCCTGAAGCGCGAAGCTGCCACCACGGCTTCTCTTCCCTCCCAAGGCTTCCTCGCCCTTGAACAGCTGATTCACGGAGGCAGGGGTGGGACATTCAGAGAGTAGGTGGAGCGGAGGGTGAGCTGGGATGGCTCAGCCCAACTAGCTCACCTGTCCCCCCGCCACTGCCCACCTCCTCAGCCCCCTCCACCCGCTAGTGTGTCATACAGGAGGCCTGTGATATGCAGGGGTCAGATTAGATGCTCTAATGGTCTCTTCTGGCAATAAAGTTGACTAATTTCTTTAAAACTGAAAGTAGCATTGGGAGAAGCAGCGTCTGATGTTTTCCTGTCTAGCCGGCATGCTTCCAAGAAATAATGCTCATTGAGTGGGGTGATCCACATGGCGTAGCTCAAACCTACAAAGAGCCAGGCCGGGGCAGGACATTAGCCCAACAAGGGAGGGTGTGGCAGTGACATCACAAAGGCCTTTTGCAGGGGCTCAGACTATTGGCCAAAGGTGGTGGGAGGTGGTGACCTCACAGAGAGATGCTGACATCAGCCAGGCAGGACAGGGAGAGGGGCCAGGGAAACCTCAGAGACCCTGTGGCTTTGCTTCAGCAACTCTCCTTCTCCAGGTCTCTCTTTGAGGAGTGGGGGAATATTCGGGTTCTCGTTCCTGAGCGCCAGGAGGAACCTCTTTCGAGTTTTCTCCTTCCCTTTTCGTGATTTTACTTGAAAACAGCCGACCCTATTTAGAGGTTAGAGCCTCCTCGAGGTTTGAAACTGTTCAGTCTGATCCATCTGGTGACAGTTGAATTCATGGAAAACATGATCTTAAGGAGGCAGAATTTTATTCCAAACCTGGGATCTTGTCCTTAGAATCACTGAGGACATTAGGGTTTGTCCTTTTGTTTCACCTTTACCTCCATCCATCCCTCCTTTCTCTTCCTCTCTTGCTTCTTTTCTCCTTTCTCCTGTTCCCCTCCTAACCCCAGGAGAGTGTGTGTGTGTGTGTGTGTGTGTGTGTGTGTTGCGGGAGTGCTCGGCAGCTCTCACTTTGGGAGGTCCACCCCAAACTGAGGGCTGCGGTAGTGCTGGGGCAGTGATCCCCGCCAGTGACCTAGGCCATCCTTTTAGCTCTCTGGTGAGACCCCTCAGCCTCCTCCTCAGTCTCTACCTGATTGGCTGAGCAGGGGTTATTGACAGGAGCAGACTCAGGTCCTTGTTGTTCTCTTTTAAGACCAAGTAAATAAGTCATAACCACTGATATGTTTGATGGATTTTGCTGCTTCTCTGCATTAATTGTCTCTGAGCAGTTCATGATTCTCTCTAACATTGCAGTTCTCCTAAAATACTGGCTGAATAATTACTGTGCATACTTGTTGGTCTGGAGCTCATCTGAGAGCACTTTAAAATCTCAGTCTGCCTGTGTATGGGTCTTCTCTCACTAGGATAGTCTGAGGCCTTTTTCTTAGGCTAAGGACTTTGGCTAAGCAGCAGGGGCAGCCATTAGCTGGGAAGCGAAGGGTCACATCCTCTCATCCCAAACCAGTCACACTGAAATAAGGTGCTATTAGGCTGTTAGGAAGACGATCCTGTCTGTATGATGCCCATCACCACCAGATAAAGAAACAGATCTTAAGATGGATAAAAGAAACTTAGTTTGACAGCATCCTGTCTGGCAAGAAATCACTTATCAATGGCTCTGACTGCGAAACTCTCATTTCTGTATTGTTCTATCTTTATGGCCCTCACTTTTCTGTTGTTTATCTGTCTGGTTCTCTAATTGTTTCTCTCTTCTGTACAATCAATCGTGCTAGGTGTAGCTGGCAATATGACTATATAAACTGGGGTCAAACAGGAGGGGAAGGAAATTGGAATCATGTTTATTAAGTGGGGAACAGGAACAGGGACACAGGCAAGGCTGGGAAGGAGGACGGGGGTAAATGCTCTGCAGCATCAGAGCTGGGAAGGAACACTGGGGAACAGACTGTATGGGTGTATAGAGATAAGCCCGAGTGGTGTGAAGGGCTTGGAATATGTAATCTTATAAGTGTAAAAATTGTACGGTCTACACAACCACCCAGTGAAATCAACAACAAAGTGACCATTTGTGTCTGGCTAGCGGCCCTGCTATGGGAGAGTGTGACGTTATTGGTATAAACTGGGACCATATAGAACATGGTTTGTAACCAAGGTCCTGTAGTGCCACCAAATGTTAGATAAAGGGGTCATATAAGATGTCTATGACCAGGTTATGGGTGGCTGGTTATGATTATGCTGTCTGTGTGCATGTGTCATTTTTAGTTGAAGTTATGTATATTGGCTCTATACTGTCTGTATTTCAAGTTGGTGCTGTGCTTCTGGGAAACATCCCAGACAAGTTGGTGTTAGCTCTGCCCAGCTGGCTTGATGGCCCATTAAGGACCATCAGCTACACAATTGACCCATGGAGAGAAGGCAGACACGCCTTGTGACTCAGCAAAGTATGCAGGACTGGCCCATGTGACTCCAGACTCCATTTTGCTGTAATTTTCCACAGTAAGGACAAAGAGGTTCTTACACCTGGAAAAGCCTATCTAAGGCTGATGCCTCATCTCCATCTGGTCTACAATCCTGCTTCTTACCTCTGGAGGACTTTGCTACAAACTGAAGCTCTGCACAAAGGACTGATGACCCATCCCAGCGGGGGATGTACTCCAGAGACTTGATTTGAACCTGCAGTTTATGCCATCACTGCTACAAGCCTGAACTAAGAACTTTGCCATTACTGTATGTAATTGATTCCATTTAACCAATTCTAGCTCTCATCTCTATCTTTTTTCCTTTATGAATAAACCTTTAGATTTTAGATTCTAAAGGACTGGCAACAGTGTGATTTGTGGGTAAGATCTGATGTGTATATTGACCTGGGTCTGGGGCTTGGTCCTTTGGGATAGAGAGAACTGTTTTCTTTTATTGGGGTGTTGGTTTTCATAACCATTCATCCCCAGGACGAGTGGCACTGGTGGTGATACTGGGAGACTGGAGTGTCTAAGGGAATTGCTTGTGTGACTTGTGGTTAGCCAGTGGGGTGAAACCAAAGTCCTCTTTGTCTGGCTGGTTTGGTTTGCCTTAGAGGTGGAAAAACCCCAGCCTAGGGCTGTGACTGCCCTGTTTGAGCAATTGGTCCTGATTTGGCACTCTCCGTTGGGTCCCGCCAGAACCGCATCATCACAGGGAGGAATGCAGCAAGGACTCAGGATCAGTGGCCAGGGTCACTGAGCATAGACATGGGGAGGTTATATGGGGAGAGGGGTTATGAGTGGGAGAGGGAGGTCAAATGTTAAAATAATGATATTTGGGGAAATGTAAAAGAAGTGAAACTGAACAGAAATAAAACTGGAGTGTAGGCTCTAAAGCAACAAGGCTTCAGTAGGGATTGAGGTTAAAGGTCTGGGATCCCCCACAGCTCTAGATTTTCAAACCTCTCCTCCCTCCCAATGACCCACCCAGCCCACTTCCCGGGTGCCCTTTCTCCACACTCCCCTCCCCTTCTTCCCATTACTCTCAGCCGGCACCATTTCCCGGCACCTTGGGAGCTTCTTGTATTTTCTCCTCATCTCTCACTACCTCCTACCTCCCTGCTGCTTCTTAGCTCTAACCCTGCACACACCCTCCCCATGTCCTGGCACCCCAGAATTATCTACTCCCCCCTCTTCTCCCCCCCTCCCACGACTCTCTTATCCCTTCACCCATGGGATCCTGAATGGCAACATTACACGCTCTCCTAAAAGAGCTCATCTCACTGTCACACAAACCATGCATGAGTCATACACATATTTACTCAATTTAGAATTCTACAGGAGGCATATTTTCCTCTTAAAATGAGGAAAAGGCATGAAAGCTACAGTGATTAATATAGCCAATAAGGATATATTAAATCCAATTTTAAAATGACTGACGGCACCAAAAAGGCACATGTCCAAAAATGATACTAGCGTGTGGGAGATAAGGCAAAAAAGGGGGGCAAGAAAACCTGCAAAACTTGTATGATGAATAAAGGTATACAGTTATTACTACTCAGGTTCTTTAGAGACCCCACAGCTTCTAATAACCCAGGCGACAGGACTCCTTACCCAGCAAGACCACCGTCTCATAGTTCTCCTGCATGACATCCCTGTAGAGGGCTCTCTGAGTGGGGTCCAGCAGAACCCACTCTTCCCTGGTGAAATACACAGCCACCTCCTCGAAGGTCACCGGCCCCTGAAAGAGCAAGAGTCCAACACTCAGTACCTGCTGCCCCACTCACAACCCCACTATTCACGGAACAGCAGCACCAGGTAAATGGGAGCTCAGGAGGCACATGTTAACAGAGTCCCACCCCACCTTGCTTAGAGCAGCCAGGAGGCATCAGAGGATGGAAAGAGAGAACCTTTGTGTCTCCCAGCTGACAGACAGAGGCAGAGTCATCACATTTATCACATAGCTACTAACCAGGGCTTGATATAGGAGATGGGGCTGTCTCTGGACCCTGCTGGTGGCTCCCTGGTAGGAATCTCCAAATAAAATATATGGAAGAACGGGGAAGTCAACAGTAAAGAATATAAGTTAGAAAGTCAGAATTGTAGAAAATTGGTAAGGGAAGCTATCAGGAATCAATGACCATAATGAAAATAAGAAGGAAGTTTTAAAAAGTATATTAAGTACAAAATTTATCCCTAACAATGGTAGTAGTAAATTACTAGATAGAAATGGCAGAATTATCAAAATAATACAGAAGAGGTAAAAGTGTTCAATAAATATTTCACTCCTGGAGTTGGAGAAAAACAGATGATGTAATCATATAAGACGTTGACAACGACAGTCTTTCCATCCCAACAATAACTCACGAGGATGTTAAGAGAAGCTATTACAGTTAGACATGTTTAAATAAGCAGGTCCAGATAACTTGTATTAAGAGTTTTGAAAGACCTGGTGGAGGACTGTTAATGTTGATTTTAATTAGGACTTGGACCAATGGGGAAATTCAGAAGAATGGAATAAAGCTAATGCTGTGACAATATTTAAAAAGTGTAAAAGAGATGACCCAGCTAATTACAAGCGTGTTAGTCCGATACTGGGCAAGATAATAGAGCAGCGAATATGGATTTAATTAATAAAGAGGTAAAGGAGGGTAATATAATTAGTACCAATTAACAAAGGTTCAGAGACAACAGATCCAATCAATCTAACTGGATATCCTTATTGGGTGAGATCAAAAGTTTGGTTGCAGCTAATAGTATTGATGAGCTGAGAGGTGAAAACATTACCTAGTCTTCTGTAAGGCATATGACTTGGTTCAGCACAATATTTTGACTAGAAAACTAGAAAGATACAAAATAAACACAGCATACATTAAACAGATTAAAAACTATGATTGTAAATGGGAACCATGCTTGAGTAGATTTCTTTCTAGAGGGTTCCCACAAGGATTGGTTTTGGCCCTGTGCTATTTAACATTCTTATCAATGACTTGGAAGAGAATATAAAATCATCATTGATAAAGTTTGCAGTTGCCACAAAGATTGGGGTTCGTGGTAACTAATGAAGTGTCAGAAGATTCAGGCTCCAGCACTGGGAGTCCAGGAAGTTTTCCCAGCCCTGGCTGGAGGGTTATTTCCTGTTCCACAAAGAGTGGAAGTTCCATTCCCAACTCCTGTGCCTTGAAATTAGGCCCTGACACTACACCACACATTCAGCATAGTGGTATGATTATAAAATGATTAGGACATAATTATGTTGCATTTTGTGCAAGATGCGTCATGTTCAGTGTCATTGGAAAAGTTATGATTTGCTGAATATGACTGTCCTATTTGTGCGCATGTATCATGTTCGTAACTGAAGTTATGGATATTGACTCTGTATCTGTATTTCAAATGTGTTTACTCTGGGTAACACTCACAAAAAGCCTTTCAGGTACAACAAAGAAGCCAGACAGTGTTCATGGCTCATCAAGAAAGACAATGGACCGTGGAAGAGCTTAGCCCTCTTGTGAATTTTCAGCTAGCCTATGAGCCATGGCTACTATGACTCAGCAGGGCATGCTAGGGCATGTGAGCAGACCACATGACAACAAACTCCATTTTGGTACCTGTATTTTTCCACAAACTGGACTGGGAAACAAGTTTGGAACAAATGGTTCCATAATAAGGAAAAGCTACATAAGGTGGAGTGTGACATCATTTCTTGGCCTCATTCCCCACACAAGAGAACTCCTGGAAACACCTGAGGAAGAAAGACTGAACTGGGGGAACTGCTGGTCCCAGGGTAAAGGGATTTTTAGCTTGTGTATGGAAACTTGGTGGACTGCTTGTATCATCAGTCAGGGTGAGAAACTGCTATTCAAATTCTATCCAGATAGTATGTTAAGCTTAGTTTGAGTTTTTGGTTATTTGTTAAGTAATCTGCTTTGATCTGTTTGCTACCACTTATGGCTGGGAAATTGGCTTTTGTCTTCTATCTGTCTTTGAGTGGCTTAGGTAAAGCACTCAGGTAGCTTAGTTGGATGCGTGGTGCCACCTGCTGTCCTGTTGGGTAATAACAGGGCCTGGAGAGGCTGGCAGTGTGAGAAGGGCCAACCCAGTTTGAGGGTTAGAGGGACAGTGTTTCCCAGAAGCCCCCCAGACTGCACCCCCGGGGTGACAGCCCATCACACCCTAGAGTACACAAGTCTCAGCAGGTTTGTCACATCATTTCCCCTCCCAGTTCCTGCCTCCCACTACCTCTAGCAGCTCCCGCCCTCCTATTCATTTACTTCTCCTCTCCCTCCAAGCAGAACCCACCACCAGCTCCCTGATAATCCCTTACCTGAGCCAGCTCCATTGCAGCCGTTTCCTTCCTGCTGGGAGGAGGGGATGATTTAGGGTGAAAGGTGGACATTATTCTGTAGCCTGCCAGGGCAAGAAGGGCAAAATGAGAGAATTCAGACAGGGTTTCTGTCCTTTCCACATGTCAATTCCCCCAGCATTTTCCCTGGTAATGGACATTCTAGGTTCTGCCACACTGTGTAGCACAAAATGACCTTATTCAGTACAGGCCTAGCCCCTCCCACCAGGGTGCAACCCTCCTAGACATAGTGAAACCCTCCCAGTAGCAGAGTCTCTCTGTTACACTTATACCGTTGTAGATGATACCAAACTGGGAGGGCTGCAAGTGCGTTGGAGGCGAGAATTACACTTCAACAGGATCTGGACAAACTGGAGAATATAGGATGAAATTCAATGAGGACAAATCCAAAGTACTCCACTTAGGAAGGAACAATCAGTTGCACACATACAAGACAGGAAATGACTGCCTAGGAAGGAGCACAGGAGAAACGGATCTGGGAGAGTCAGTGGATCACAAGCTAAATATGAGTCAACAGTGTTACACTGTTGGAAAAAACCCAAGTATAATCCTGAGATGTATTAGCAGGAGTATTGTAAGCAAGACATGAGAAGTAATTCTTCCGCTCTACTCTGCACTGATTAGGCCTCAACTGGAGTAATGTGTCCAGTTCTGGGTGCCACATTTCAGGAAAGATGTGGAAAAATTGGAGAAAGTCAGAGAAGAGCAATAAAAATGATTAAAGGTCTAGAAAACATCACCTATGAGGAAGACTGAAAAAATTGTGTTTGTTTAGTCAGGAGAAGATATGATCAGCTTTCAAGTACATAAAAGTTCATTTCAAGGAGGAAGGAGAAACATTGTTCTTAACCTCTGAGGACAGGACAAGAAGCAATGGGCTTAAATTGCAGCAAGGAAGGTTTAGGTTGGACATTAGGAAAAACTCCCTGTCAGGGTGGTTAAGCACTGGAATAAATTGCCTAGGAGGTTGTGGAATCTCCATCATTGGGGATTTTTAAGAGCAGGCTGGACAAATACCTCTCAGGGATGGTCTAGATCAGGGTGGCCAACATGTAGCTCTTTAGAATTTAATACGCAGCTCCTTGTACAGGCACCAACTCCGGGGCTGGTGCTACAGGCACCAACTTTCCAATGTGCTGGGTGTGCTCACTACTCAGCTACAGGCCCTGCCCCCTCCACCCCTTCCCACCCCCTTCCTGAGCCTGCAGTGCCCACGCTCCATCCCCCGTCCCCCACCGAGTGTCTTGCATAGCATGAGCAGCTGATCAGGAGTGCGAGGAGGGTGCTGATAGTGTGGCTTCCCATGGGTGGGAGGCACTGGGAGCAGGGGGTGGGAGCTGATGATTCTTTAGCAATGTATATTGGTAAATTCTGGCTCTTTCTCAGGCTCAGGTTGGCCACTCCTAGTCTAGATAATACTTCATCCTGCCTTGAGTGCCCTGTCATTGTCCCCAAGGCAGCTCTCTCAGATTAACTAAGTTATTTGACGCTCCAGCCTTTACACAGTCTCTCCTGGGAGTGCCCCTTTCATGGGCTGGGCCTAGTTTTAGCTTTTGGGAAGCGTGACCCTGGGGGCTCTGGGATTGGGCCTTCTTGCCTCAGCACACCTTGTTTCTTTCTGTGGCTCCCCAGTGAGTCCAAATGAGTAGATACTCCTCATACAGACTGTGAACATAAGAATGTGTTTTGTGTTTAGACTTTATTGAATACTTGTAAGTTGCTGCCTGAGTTAACATCTGACTAGTTGCATTGTGAGCCTCTGTGGCTCTGTAAATCACCAAACAGGAGAGAGACTTTACCAATGTGAAGTGCTGATTGGCAACAGAATGCATTACACCCTGCCTGGCAGGAAAGGTCCATCAACACCAGAGAGACTATTATGGGATGTTAACAAAGACACAAGACTGTTGTTGTGCTCTTCACTTCCCAGTAGCTAAGTTTCCTGCTCAGACCACATGGTAGGAAGGGGATGAAAAACCCCATAGAGAAGGAACTGATTGTCTGTATGCTGCCTGGACTCTGGGGGCAAAGTTTCTAGGCATAAGCAAGAGATCCCCAGCTGCTTAGCCTGAGTTAGTCCTAAAGAATATGTAGAGCTTGCTTATTACAGAAGCTTCTATTACCTTTGAAATTTAAGACTGCAACTCATCTGCATCTATAGGATTACCTGCTTTAACTTTGTTAACAACTCTCGTTTCCTTTTAAATAAGTCTTAATACAGGTTATGACAGGACTGGCTACAAGTGTCTTTGTTGGAAGATCTAAGATTTAATTGACCTAAGGAAGTGACGGGTCCTTTGGGACTGGCAGTAACTTGAACATTGCTGTGATTCGTGCTGTAAGGCAGTGGTTCTCAACCAGGGCCCCTGAAGTCGTGAGCAGCTTTCAGGGGCTGCCAAGCAAAGCCGGCATTAGACTCACTGAGTCCCAGGGCAGAAAGCTGAAGTCCCAGCGCAGGGGCTGAAGTCCAGGGCCCTGAGCCCCATCACCAGGGCTGAAGCCAAAGCCTAAGCAATGTAGCTTTGCGGGGCCCCTGTGGCATGGGGCCGCAGGCAGTTGCCCTGCTTGCTACCTAACGCCAGCCCTGGATTTTATATGCAGAAAACCAGTTATTGTGGCCCACATGGGCAGTAGAGTTTTATAGCGTGTGGGGGTGGGGGTAGGGGTGGGGGCTCAGAAAGAAAAGGTTGGGAACCCCTGGAGTAAGGGACCACCTGTCACAAAGGTGAGCTCACCTGCGTGGTGAGATATATGGGATCACCCAAGAGGACTGTCTGTGATTCCATGTTAATGCTGTTACAATGCCTGAAGCGTTTACACTGGATACTTGGTTGGTGAAATCTCCATACAGACCTCACACCCAATTTGGGGTTTGTGCCCTGCTTCTCACCAGTCTGCCTGAGGCTGGTGCTAGTGCTCTCGAGTCACTGAAGACAGTGTTACAGAGAGGAGCTGTGACTTCCCCAAGGTCACCAAACAGATCCATGACAGAGCCAGGAACAGATCCTGTTAACTCCCGAGCCCTGTCACTCGCAGCTTGGAAAGGTCCCAGTGCACACTGTAGGAAGAGGTGTGCAGGGATTGCAAATGAGCTGCTCTGCCAAGACAGCCTGCACATCCATGGACAAACCACCTCGCTGGGGTGTGTCCCCTGGGTCAGGAGAAGTCAGTGTCCAGTCCTGTGGGGCTGTGCTCCTGGCTCATACCTCCAGCACTCAGTGCTGCCCCTCCGTTACCAGCTGCACCGTTCAGTCAGCCTCAGGCCTCAGGAGGTCACAGCCCCTCTCCCCACCCCAAACCTTCAAACTGGGACATGGTGCACCAGTGCCAGAGTGCACTAGTGTAAATTCTGTCTACACTAAGGGTTTGCACCAGTGCCTAAAACAGCAGTGTGGCAGAGACCTTCAGAAACAGCAGTACGGTGGCACTAGAACCTATTTCTAGCTCGGTCACAGACAGCCTGGGTGACCTTGGACACGTCAATGTTTCTCCTCCCAACTTTAGTCTCTTTATCCAACTGCCCACTCACTGGGGTCTCCTCTCTCTCCAGAGCTGCTCACCACTAAAATCTGTGTGGGTGTCCCCAGAGCTAAGGCAGTTCAGCTCTGGAACAGTCTTACAAGGGGGCTGGGAGTCTCTTCCCTGGTAGTTTTTAAGAACAAATAGGACAAAGCTCTGTCATAGATAATCTACATATACTTGTTCCTGCCTCAGCAGAGAAAGCTGGACTTGATGACATCTTGAGGTCCTATCTAGCCCTACATTTCTAGGATGCTATGCAATATATACATATAAAAACACAACATACAGAATAAAACTCACCACAACATAGTGTCAGGAAAATTCAGGGGGAAAAAAAACACAACCTACACTCCACAGCATAAAATGACAATACAAAGGAAAAGAAAGCAACACGATGCGAACTATGACATCCTAGGACAAAAGTACACAATGGAAAACAAGCTGAGGCAAAACAATTCACCATAAAACTGCTACACAAAATGGTGCGATCACAGTTCCAAATGGCACCATGCAAAACAGCTCAGCGTAGAACATGACGCAGCACAAAGAGAATTATTTCAATGTAGGTCTGGAAGGGATCTTGAGAAGTCATCTACTCCAGCCCGCTGTGTTGAGGCAGGACCAAGTATCCCTAGACATTTGCAGACTGGCGTATCTCTAACCTGGTCTTAAAACCCCAATGAAGGAAATTCCACAGCCTCCCTTGGAAGCCAATACAAGGCAAACACAGACCAAAACAATGCTGTACACACACACGCTGGGCTTGCGGTTAAGGGGAGGCAAGAATTGAAACAATCTGGGTTCAGTTCCCAGTTTTGCATAAATTCTCCACGCAAACTTGTTACACACGGTGGCTGGCCCGTACCACTGCCTTGGGCTCACACGACTCAGGCTGTGGGGCTGTTTAATTGTCATGTAGAAGTTCCGGCAGGCTGCAGCCCAAGGTCTGGCACCTCCCACCTCGCCGGGTCCTAAGGTGAAAGAGACAAATTCATATTACAATTAAGGCACAAATATTCAACAGCGAGGATGATTCACCACAGGAACAAGTTACCAAGGAAATTGGTGCATTCTCCATCTCGTGACGTCATTTCATGAAGACTAGATGCCTTTCTGGAATGTGTTTACCCCAAAATTAGCTATTTTGTCATAATGGAGGCCTGTGATATGCAGGGTTCAGATTATATGCTATAATGGTCTCTTCTAGCCATAAAGTCGACTAATTCCTAAAAAACTGAGTGTAGCATTGGGAGCAGCGTCTGATGTTTTACTGTCTAGCTGGCTTTCTTCCTAGAACGAATGCTCCTTGAGTGGGGTGATCCACAGGGAGTAGCTCAAACCTCCAAAGTGCCTGGCCAGGGGCAGGACCTTCGCTCAGCACGGGAGGGGTGTGGCAGTGACCTCACAAAGGCCTTTTGCAGGACCTCAGCCTATTCGCCAAAGGAGGTGGGGAGGTGGTGCCCTCACAGAGGATGCTGACATCAGCCAGGCAGGACAGGGGCGAGGGCCAGGAAACCTCAGAGACCCTGTGGCTTTGCTTCAGCAAGTCTCCTTCTCCAGGTCTCTCTTTGAGGACTGGGGGAATATTGCGGTTCACGTACCTGAGCGCCAGGAGGAACCTCTTTCGAGTTTTCTCTTTCCCTTTTAGTGATTTTACTTGAAAACAGCCGACCCTGTGTAGAGGTTAGAGCCTCCTGAAGGTTTGAAACTGTTCAGTCTGATCCATCTGGTGACAGTTGAATTCATGGAAAACATGATCTTAAGGAGGCAGAATTTTATTCCAAACCAAAACTGTGGAGCTGCAGTAGTGCTGGGGCAGTGATCCCCACCAGTGACCTGGGCCATCCTTTGAGCTCTCTGGTGAGACCCCTCAGCCTTCCATCCTCAGTCTCTACCCTGATTGTCTGAGCAGGGGGTTAATGACAGGGAGGAGACTCAGGTCTTGTTGTTCTTTTTTAAGACCAAGTAAATAAGTCATAACCACTTATATGTTTGATGGATTTTGCTGCTTCTCTGCATTAATTGTCTCTGAGCAGTTCATGATTCTCTCTAACATTGCAGTTCTCCTAAAATACTGGCTGAATAATTACTGTGCATACTTGTTGGTCTGGAGCTCATCTGAGAGCACTTTATTGAGGTCATTCAATGTATGAAATTCAAGATCCGACTGTTAATTTGAAAATCAGGGCTCTGGGGGTCCTATTCCCAATTCAGCCATTGACTGGCTTTGTGACCTAAGACAAGTCAATTCTCCTTTCTCAGCCTGAGCGTCTCCCTCTTTCAAGTAGGTATAATAATGATCCGCTCCTACCTACCTCAACACACTCACTCTTCCCCAACACACACACACACTGTCTCTCCCCACACACAAACAGTCTCCACACTGCAGCTGAAAAGCAGCTGTGTTGGAAGCAATGAGTGTGGCAATCTCAGTGAACCGATGGAGTGACGGTGGTCAGAGAGAGACAACGGAAGGTTAAAGGGGCAACGATGGGCATAATGAGTCTGGCCAGGGCAGGACATCAGCTTTGAGGGGAGGGTGGGGTGGCAGTGACATCACAAAGGCCTTTTGCAGGAACTCGGCCTATTGGGCAAGGTGGTGGGGAGGGGGTGACCTCACAGAGAGACCCCGACATCAGCCGGGCAGGACAGAGGTGCAGGGCCAGGCCAGTCTCTGAGACCTCCCGGCTTTGCTGCCGCAAGTCTCCTTCGCGAGGTCTCTCCTCGAGGGCTGAGAGAGAATTAGGATTCAGAGTTGTGAGCATGAGGAGGAACCTCTGTGGAGTTTTCTCCTTTCCTACCACTGATTGTGCTGAAAACAAACTTCCCTTTGAGAAGGTAAGAGGCTCAGAGAGCTTTGGAACCTGTTCCGTCTGATCCACCTGGCACAGGCAGCATTCTAGGCACAGACAGCGCTGGCTTCAGGTGGCAGAATTTGATTTCCTCCCTAGGTTTTGATGATTGGAATCCCTGGGGACATTGGGGTGTATCCTTTTTGGTTTATCTTTTCCTCTTTCCTCCCTCCTTTCTCCTCTTCTCTTGCTTCTTTTTTCCCTTTTCCAGATTCCCTCCCTCTACCTAGGAGGGATGGGTCTGGAGTGCAGGCAGGGAGGGTATTGCTCTCATTGCGGGAGGTCCTCACCAAGAGGTGGGTCTGGGTCTGAGAGTGATCCCCTCTGATGCTGTCCTGGGCCATCCTTTGGGACATCTGGTGAGACCCCTCAGCCTCCTGCCACTCAGAGTCTCTGAGCAGGGGGCTATCGACACCAAGGAGACTCAGGTCAGTTTGGTCTCTTTTCAAATCAGGCAAATAAGTCACAACCAATCCAATGTATGGAATTAATCTTGCTGCTTCTCTCCATTAATTGTCTCTTGGCAGGTCATGATTTTCATTAATGTCCTAGGTCTTCTAAAATACTTGCTGAATAATTACTATGAACCACTGTTGGTCTCTAGCTCACTTGAGGCACTTTATTCTGATCACTCAATGTGTGAAATTCAAGATGTGAGAGAGAGGCTGAAAGTCAGGAGCAGTGTTTCCTCTAATTTGTTATGTCCATGTGTGGAATGAATTTTGTTTTGGGCACAAATATGGAGGTGAGGTGTGACACATCACCTGCATATTGCGCTCCTTACAAAATTCATTCTGCACATGGATGGTGTGTGGCAGGGTGAGGCTGAAAGGTTTGGAGTGTGGGAGAGGCTCAGGGGTTGGGGCGCAGTGATGTGAGGGCTCCGGCTGGCGGTGCAGGCTCTGGAGTGGGGCTAGCGATGAGGTCTCAGCATTGGAGCAGAGGGTAGGGGCGCAGGGGTGAGGGCTCTGGGGTGGGGCTGAGAATGAGGAGATTGGGAGCAGGTTGCCCCAGGGAGAAAGAACTGCCCCCTCAGCCCTCTCTCCCCACAGCAGCTCAGGGCCAGATGAGAGGGCACCTGTCTCCAAGCCAGCAGCGCCGGTGGGGCTGGGTTGGGACTGAGGAGGCGACAGGATTTATTTTCCGAAGTCAAAGGAGGAAGGGATGGAGTTATGCTTCAGTTTTACCTCATAAACTTATTCCTGTCTAACCTACAGGACACTATAGGAATAAGACACTATGTCATGTGGTGACATCACAAGAGCAGAGGATGTGAGAACTACAGCAACTGAGATGGTGGGGGATTTAGAGTCGGATTGTTTCAAATGCTGCATTTGTCGGCTGACATTTAACAGCAACGCTTAGCTAACACAATGGAGAAAGGAATTCTCTGCTAAAGATTCAACCAGCCCCTTTGGCCAACTCCACCCCTTCCTGACCGGGTGTGCTCAGAACACCTCTCCCGCCAGCCTCCCCATACACACACACAAGCCCACAGCTGGGCACCCAGCACAAAGCAAGGGAGGGGTTGCTTGGCTTGTTTACTTTTACTTTTCAAAGGCTTTTAAAAGCATTTTCTGCCTATTCCCCATGGTGAGGAAGCAGATGATTAGTTAAACAAAAGTTAAACAAAAGTTAAAAGGTAGAGTGATTAAAATGAAATCCCTGCAAGTTGCATGGGCCCTTTATAAAGACACCATAATAGAGGCCCAACTTCAATGAATACCCCAAATTAAGAAACACAGTAAAAGAACTAAAAAAGAGACATCGTGGCTTAACAACCATGTCAAAGAAGTAGTGAGAGATAAAAGACTTCCTTTAAAAGTGGAAGTCAAATCCTAGTGAGGCAAATAGAAAGGAGCATAAACACTGCCAACTTAAGTGCAAGAGTGTAATAAGAAAAGCCAAAGAGGAGTTTGAAGAACAGCTAGCCAAAAACTCCACAGGTAATAACAAAATGTTTTTAAGTACATCAGCAGCAGGAAGCCTGCTAAACAACCAGTGGGGCCCCTTGACGATCACAATACAAACGGAGCGCTTAATGACGATAAAGTCATTGCGGAGAAACTAAATTAATTCTTTGCTTCAGTCTTCACGGCAGAGGATGTTAGGAAGATTCCCAAACATGAGCTGGCTTTTGTAGGTGACAAATCTGAGGAACTGTCACAGATTGAAGTGTCACTAGAGGAGGTTTTGGAATTAATTGATAAACTCAACATTAACAAGTCACGGGACCAGATGGCATTCACCCAAGAGTTCTGAAAGAACTCAAATGTGAGATGCGGAACTATTAACTAAGGTTTGTAACCTGTCCTTTAAATCGGCCGGTACCCAATGATTGGAAGTTAGCTAATGTAACGCCAATATTTAAAAAGGGCTCTAGAGGTGATCCGGCAATTACAGACCGGTAAGTCTAACGTCGATGCAGGGCAAGTTAGTTGAAACAATAGTTAAGAATAAAATTGACAGACACATAGAAAAACATAAATTAATGAGCAGTAGTCAACATGGTTTCTGTAAATGGAAATCTAGTCTTACTAATCTATTAGAATTCTTTGAAGGGTCAACAAACATGTGGACAAGGGGGATCCGGTGGACATAGTGTACTTGGATGTCCTGACAGCCTTTGACGAGGTCCCTCACCAAAGGCTCTTACTTAAATTAAGTTGTCATGGGATAATAGGGAAGGTCCTTTCATGGATTGAGAACTGGTTAAAAGACAGGGAACAAAGGGTAGGATTTAATGGTAAATTCTCAGAATGGAGAGGGTAACTAGTGGTGTTCCCCAAGGGTTAGTCCTAGGACCAATCCTATTCAATTTATTCATAAATGATCTGGAGAAAGGGTAAACAGTGAGGTGGCAAAGTTTACAGATGATACTAAACTACTCAAGATAGTTAAGCAGATTGTGAAGAACTTCAAAAGCTCTCTCACAAAACTAAGTGATTGGGCAACAAAATGGCAAATGAAATTTAATGTGGATAAATGTAAAGTAATGCACATTAGGAAAAATAACCCCAAATATACATACAATATGATGGGGGCTAATTTAGCTTCTAGCGTCAGGAAAAGATCTTGGAGTCATTGTGGATAGTTTTCTGAAGATGTCCACGCAGTGTGCAGAGGCGATCAAAAAAGCAAACAGAATGTTAGGAATCGTTAAAAAGGGGATAGAGAACAAGACGGAGAATATAGTATTGCCCTTATATAAATCCATGGTACGCCCACATCTCGAATACTGTGTACAGATGTGGTTTCCTCACCTCAAAAAGATATTCTAGCACTAGAAAAGGTTCCAAAGGGCAACTAATATGATTAGGGGTTTGGAGAGGGTCTCATACGAGGAAAGATTAAAGAGGCTAGGACTCTTCAGCTTGGAAAAGAGGAGACTAGGGGGGGATATGACAGAGGTATATAAAGTCATGAGTGACATTGAGAAAGTGGATAAGGAAAAGTTATTTACTTATTCCCATAATACAAGAACTAGAGGTCACCAAATGAAATTAATAGGCAGCAGGTTTAAAACAAATAAAAGGAAGTTCTTCTTCATGCAGCGCACAGTCAACTTGTGGAACTCCTTACCTGAGGAGGTTGTGAAGGCTAGGACTATAACAATGTTTAAAGGGAACTGGATAAATTCATGGTGGCTAAGTCCATAAATGGCTATTAGCCAGGATGGGTAAGAATGGTGTCCCTAGCCTCTGTTTGTCAGAGGATGGAGATGGATGGCAGGAGGAAGATCACTTGATCATTGCCTGTTAGGTTCACTCCCTCTGGGGCACCTGGCATTAACACTGTCGGTAGACAGATACTGGGCTAGATGGACCTTTGATCTGACCAGTACAGCCTTTCTTATGTTCTTATGTTTTCCACTGCCCAGGAGACCCAGCCAGGGACTGATGTGCTGGAGATATGTTGGGAAAAGGAACTGTCTGAATTGCCAAGGCAGGAAGCCAACAATCTACAGCAACATCATTAACCACAAACTCACTCTAAGCATGCTCCAGCCAGAAGGGAAGTGGGCAGGAATTCTTGCTGTTCAGCCATGGCCACACAACCAGAGATGCACAGCAGTGAGGGTGCTGGGCAAGCTGGTCTGAGCGAACAATTGGAAATGATCCTTCCGTTAGAACAGAACCAGAGTGTAGAAAGGCCCCTGTGTTAAGTGGTTGAGGCTGAGGCCTTAGGAAGCTGGCCTACGATACCACAGGGATCTTTCTGTGGAGGTGTGATACTTGCCAGCTAGGGAAAGCTGGTGTGTGGTGTCTTTGTGGCTGCACTTTCAGTGATGCAGGTTTCTCTATCCCATTGTTCCAGGGTCATCCTACTAGATTGCCAGCTGCTTTTCAGCTGCAGTGTGGAACTATTTGTGTGTGGGGAGAGACAGTGTGTGTGTGTGTTGGGGAAGAGTGTGTGTGTTGAGGTAGGTAGGAGCGGATCATTATTACCCCTACTTGAAAGAGGAGATGCTCAGGCTGAGAAAGGAGAATTGACTTGTCTTAGGTCACACAGCCAGTCAATGGCAGAATTGGGAATAGGACCCAGAGCCCTGATTGTCAAATTAACCATCGGATTTTGAATTACATACATTGAATGACCTCAAGAAAGTGCTCTCAGATGAGCTCCAGAGGAACAAGTATGCACAGTAATTATTCAGCCAGTATTTTAGGAGAACTGCAATGTTAGAGAGAATCATGAACTGCTCAGAGACAATTAATGCAGAGAAGCAGCAAAATCCATCAAACATATAAGTGGTTATGACTTATTTACTTGGTCTTAAAGAGAACAACAAGGACATGAGTCTCCTCCTGTCAATAACCCCTGCTCAGCCAATCAGGGTAGAGACTGAGGAGGAGAGGCTGAGGTCTCACCAGAGACCTCAAAGGATGGCCCAGGTCACTGGCGGGGATCACTGCCCCAGCACTACTGCAGCTCCACAGTTTTGGGTGGACCTCCCACAGTGAGAGCTGCCGAGCACTCCCCATAACACACACAGACACACACACAGACACACACACACACCCCTCCTGGTGTTGGGAGGAACAGGAGAAAGGACAAAAAAGCAAGAGAGGAAGAGAAAGGTGGGGATGGAGGAAAAGTTGAAACAAAAAGGACAAACCCTAATGTCCACAGTGATTCTAAGGGACAAAATCCCAGGTGTGGAATAAAATTCTGCCTCCTTAAGATCATGCTTTCCATGAATTCAACTGTCACGAGAATGATCAGACCGAACAGTTTCAAACCTCGAGGAGGCTCTAACCCTCTAAACAGGGACATCTGTTTTCTAGTAAAATCACTAAAAGGAAGGAGAAAACTCAAGAGAGGTTCCTCCTGGCGCTCACGTCCATGAACCCGAATACTCTCAGTCCTCAAAGAGAGACCTGGAGAAGGAGACTTGCTGAAGCAAAGCCACAGGGTCTCTGAGGTTTCCCTGGCCCCTCGCCCCTGTCCTGCCTGGCTGATGTCAGCATCTCTCTGTGAGGTCACCACCTCCCCACCACCTTTGGCCAATAGTCTGAGGTCCTGCAAAAGGCCTTTGTGATGTCACTGCCACACCCCTCCCTTGCTGGGCTAATGTCCTACCTCTGGCCAGGCACTTTGGAGGTTTGAGCTACTCCTGTGGATCACCCCACTCAAGGAGCGCTCATTCTAGGAAGCAAGCCGGATAGACAGGAAAACATCAGACGCTGCTCCCAATGCTACACTTAGTTTTCAGAAATTAGTTGACTTTATGGCCAGAAGAGACCATTAGAGCATCTAATCTGACCCCTGCATATCACAGGCCTCCTGTATGACACACTAGCTACTTTTGGGGTAAACACATTCCAGAAAGGCATCTAGTCTTCATGAAATGACGTCACGAGATGGAGAATGCACCAATTTCCTTGGTAGCTTGTTCCTGTGGTGAATCATCCTCGCTGTTGAATATTTGTGCCTTAATTGTAATATGAATTTGTCTCTTTTCACCTTCCAGCCATTGGGTTTTTTAATGCCTTTCTCTGCTACATTAAAGAGCCCTTTAATAGCCAATCTTTTCTCTCCATTAAGGCACTTCAACGTTTCAATGAAGTCACCTTTCAATCTTCTTTTGAGAAGCTAAACAGGTTGAGATCTTTCAATAGCTCACTAGAAGGCATTTTCTCCAGCCCTCAGAACATTTGGTGGCTCTTTGCTGCCTCAACTCCAATTTCACACCATCTTTTTCAAATGAGGACACCAAAACTGGAGGCAGTATTCCAGTATCAGTCTCACTGATACCATGTCACCTCCTGTGACGTTCTTGACATAATCTGTAACTGTATAGATCACCGTTGCCACCACTGTTCTATATTTGCAGCCAATATTGTATAAAGGTGGTCACATAAAGGGTCTATGGAGAGGTTATGATTGGCTGATTATAATTATGCTATCTCTAGATATGTATCATTTTTGTAGTTGACATTATAAATATTGGCTCTATGATGCCTGTATTTCAAACTTGTGCTATGCTTCTGGGGAACACCCCAGCCTGACAAATTGGTGTCAGCTCTGCCTAGCCTGCTTGATGGCCCATTAAGGACCATCAGCTATACAATTGACCCATTGAGAGAAGGCAGATATGCCTTGTGGCTCAGCAAGGTGTGCAGGGACCTGCCTATGGACAGAACTCTAAGGTTTTCTATGTCGCGTGCTGGATAGAGTGTCCTTGGGACAAAGAAAGCAAAGACCACATGGCAGAGACTATAAAGACTGATGCCTCATCTCCATCTGGTCTTCAGTCCTGCTTCATACCTCTGGAGAGGACTTGGCTACAAACTGAAGCTCTGTACAAAGGACTGAATGGCCCATCCTAGTTGTGGATGTACTCCAGAGACTTGATTTGAACCTGCAATTTATTCCATCACTGCTACAAGCCTGAACCAAGAACTTTGCCAAAGTACAAGTTTTGCCCAGGGCACCGTTTCCCCTAACGCTGGTCCTTGGTAACACCCTGCCCGGCCCCGCGTTCCTCCCCGGCCGCCCGGCTCGGCCTCGGGCACCCTGCCCGGCCCGCGTTCCTCCCGGCCGCCCGGCTCGGGGTCGGGCTCGGCGCCCTGGCGGCCCGCGTTCCTCCCGGCCGCCCGGCTCAGGCTCGGGCTCCGCTGCGGCGCCCTGGCTGGCCCGCGTCCCTCCCGGCCACCTGGCTCGGGCTCGGGCTCCAACCGCGGCGCCCTGCCCGGCCCGCAGCCCTCCCGACCGCGCAGCTCGGCTCCGGGCACGGGGCAGGAATCGCGACCGATACTTACCCAGATGCTGGGGTCCGGGCGCAGTGGCGGCCTTGGCTGCCCGGCTCCGGCTCGGCTCCGGGCTCTGGCAGTGTTGGAGGTGGTGGGAGGATACTGGATCCTTATAAATGGAGAGCCTGCTCTTCCTTTCAGTAGCACAGACCTGGGTTGACTGTCCTGTGATAAATCAGCCATTCTTTCTCATTCTATGAGCAGAACACAGCAGATGACAGCCTGTTGCTTATTCAGCTTACAGCAAAGGGGACACAGGTCGCTTCAATTCCCAGACTCTGCCTCTCATTCATCTACCCAGTTGGGTGTGTGAAAGCTAAATGAGCTGGTATTCCAAACTCCCAGAAGGCAGTGGAGGAAAGAAAGTGACCCTTTATAGGCAGCTCAGTTCAGTCCTCGCTGCTGAAGGCAGTACTAATGAAGTGACTTGCACACAGAGAGTCAAAGCAAGGGCTTGGTTAAGGGCAGCTTCACCCCAGATTCCCCCTGAAGTTATGTAGGAGGAAACAAGTGAAGGGTTTTAACACAGTGGGCAGTACCAGACAGCAGGCCACTGTGGGATTAGGGGACGTGAGTGCAGGAGTGAGGAGGTCATAAACAGAGCCAGCAAAGAGTTGATTAACACAGGATAAATTAGTCCAAATTTGCGAAATATATCCCCAAAATGTACAAATGAGCCTGTGAAATCCAGAGACCACGTTTCTGTGGCACTCTCCTTTAGAACTCTTGACAGACACCATTCCCATCTCCTTTGGGCTTTTTTTTTGGTATAAATGTGTGGCTCAGGAAACGCAAGGAGCCAAGTGCAGGACTGAGGTTCAGTCTCTCTGTTGGCCCTGGATATGATGCTTTGGGAGGTGTAAGAGGCTAGGGAGACTGTAATAGGCAGGAGAAGATTAGGGGAGATTAGTCTGAGTGAAAAGGAGAGGAAAGGACAGGGCTGGCTTATCAGTACCAAATTATTCTCTGATTTTCAATTTAGTACCATGCACATTCTTCTCAGTTACAACAGACACACTGAATAAACTATGCAAATACACAATAGCTGCATGGACACGAGGTTCTCCTTTGAATTTTATGTATAAAGGAAGTTACGATCAATGACATGGCTGGAGAAACTTGTCCTCCTAAAACAAAGGAAAGGTCTGCTCCATTTTTTCCTGACACAGGAACAGAACATACTACCAGCTCAGCCCCCTCCCACCCTCCACCCGAATCTTACCACTGATCTGCGGATCAAAGACAGCCTGCTTTTGCTTTGTTCTCAGCAAACTCCAGGCTGTTGATGTCCGTGAGACAGGCCCTGTATTTATTCATCTGCTCTACGACAATCAACTCCACACAGCTGCAAAAGGAAAAAGAAAGAGGTAAAACTGGAGGATAAAACTCTGGCTGTGTTTGAGCTGGCCATGTCGCCTAAGTGCTGCGCCAATTCTCTTGCTTCGTGGGCTGGAAACGAACAGTGTGTTTGAAATGCCCAAAATGGTACTAGGCAGGGAGCTAAACTAGAGGACTAAAGGGAGGGCTCCCCAAGGGCTCCATCAGGGAAACAGGTCCTTTCCCTGGAAAGGCAAATACCCACCAAGGTTAGGAAAGCACAGCATGTTCAAATGAAAGGCTGAAAGAATGGCCATTTCGGATATGCTGCGCTATCTAGCTATATCTATTTGTAGACACACACACTTGTGCTTGTTTGCATCCAAGCTGGACAGGCAGTCGCAGGGCAATGACAGTGATTAGGTGTCTGGGGCAGATATTTTGTTTAATACCATCAGTATTGTTTTCTGGAAGAAATCCTTTTAGAGCAGTAATGATACAAGGCGGCGTATATAAGTCAAGTTACAAAGAGACTTCTTCTTACAAGGAACCTTTAGAAGAGTGATTCAAAGTAATTTTCACATCTGTAGGCAGAAGAATTGCTTCTAGGAGAGATTTGAAGGCCAGGCAGGTTCATGTAGTCTGGTCTCCTGCATAGAATTTCATCAAATGATTCCTGCATCCACTATCCATCCTAGGTACTTATCTAACCCCCAGTGCCCTATTATCTGAGCTTCTCACAATCTAACATGTTTATTCTTAAAATTCCAGTTGAAGTCAAAAACATCCCCGAGGGCTCCATTACAAACCCTTCCCACCCACTGGATGATGATTCCCTATTTACAATTACTTTGGAGATATCAATTAGCCAATTTTCAATCCATTTAATATTTGCTGCACTGAATCTGTATAGTGTTAATTTTTAATCAGGATGACCCAACTGGAATCTAAGTCAACGATGTCAACGTGGTTACCTCTGCCAACCAAACCTGGCATCCAATCAATTTTGACAAGACCTATTTTCCATAAAAAACTGTGTTGACTGGCACTAATTACACTGCCATCCTTCAATTCTTTACTGATTACCTTCCACGTCAGCTTTCCCATGATTTTGCCTGAGACTGATATTGAGCTAACTGGCCTGTAGTTACCCAGATCATCCTGTTAATCCTTTTTAGATACTGGCACATTAGCTTTTGTACAGTCCTCTGGAACTTCCCCATTACTCCAGGATTTGTTAAATATCAACATCAATGGCGGAAGAGCTCACTGTCCCGTTCTTTAAAAACTCCTGGGTGCAGGTTATCCAATCCTGCAGTTTTTAAAAGGTTTAACTTTAGCAGCTGCTAGTTACTGATAGAATAGACAGTATTTCATTAAGGCAATTCATTTGCAAACCAGTGATGTGTTTGTAGCTGTCATTCTACAGCACATTAAAGTGCATTACTCAGTGATCATTTGACTGTCCTGACATGACCTCATTACAGGATTTACCCTGGAAGTTGTAATGCTATATTCTTACGTGGTTGTTTTACTGATGTCCTGAACGCTCTGCAGTGGGTCAGTTGTGTCAGGACAGCGGAGAATACAGGAGCAAACACAATGGCCAGGGCATTAGCTGACATTCGATTGGTCTCTTCCTGCAGGGCAATCCTAAACAATAAACAACAAAGCAGCAAGGGTTAAAGGTAGCTCCAATTCACATAACACTGGCAGGAAATACCCTGTAGAGAAACAGAAAGAGGACAAAATACAAATTCAGAGCAGGGCAGGAGAGGAGGGCTGTACATGCACATGAGATCTGGAGGTCATTGCCAGGAAGATTTTCCACAATATTATATAGCTTTGAAGTGAAGAGCTTCAATTTGTTGTATCTGGTAAAGAACTAGACCAACAGGATGTAAATATTATACCAGACAAGGGCAAAAGGTAAGACAATGGATACTGAGTGAACCACGCAACATGCCATGACACTCTTTAGGAAATCTTTTGTTTTGACCTACTTAACCTATTTTCCAAAAGGAATAGATACAGTGCATATTTATTACAGTAGCAAGCAACTCACTTAGCCATCATTAAGCTATGCCTTAGAAACAGAGCACAGATGTGTCTAAATGCATGTAGATGGCAGGAAACTTCGCAGATTGTAACACAGTGACTATAGCCTGAACTAGATATTGTCTAAGCTCATGCAAAAGCATCACACATGATCCCTAGACCCTCAATGTTCAAACTAAAGGGTGCAATACATGGCAGTACTGTGATCCACTGCAATCTTACTGCATTCCTCAGTGGGTTAGGTCTATGGCTAGTGATGAGCTGGCAAAATCATAACAACCGGTTCCCTCCTCACCCCAGGAGGAATCATGCCTCCCCGACCCAGGGACCCCTGCCCCGTCCACCCCCCTCCCTGTTCCCTACCCTCTAACACCTCCCAAACCCTATCCACTCCCCACCCCGAACTCCCCAGCCCCCGACCCGGGAGGGGCGCGAGGCCAGCCAGGCGCAGCAGCGGGAGCCTGAGCCCGAGCCCGAGCCCGAGCCGGGCGGCCGGGAGCAGCGGGCCGGGCAGGTGCCCGAGCCTGAGCCGGGCGGCCGGGGAGGCGTGGGGCGGCCAGGGTGCGCGGCTGGGCGGGCGGGCCCGAGCCGGGCGGCGGGGGAGGCGTGGGGCCGGGCAGGGCGTTCGAGCCGAGCCTGAGCCAGGCAGCCGGGGAGGAGCGGGGCCGGAGGAGTGCGCGGCCGGGAGCTGCTGGCCGTGGAGGTCGGGGCCGGGCGGGGACCCGGGGACAGGGGGGGCCGTGGTCAGGGACGGGGCTGGAGACCGGCGGGGCACACGGCCTCCTGGTTTCCTACCTCAGCGTCGTCTTCCTGGACCGGGGAAGCCTGCTTGCTTCTCAGCCCTCCCAGGCTTCCCGCGCTAACAGCTGATTCACGGGAAGCAGGGTGGGAGGAGAAGCAAGAAGGAGCATTCATGGCAGGAGGTGGAGGCAGAGCTGAGGTGAGCCGGGCCGGGCAGCAGGGAGCACTTGTTAAATTTAAATGCCCTTTTAGAACCAGTTTGTCCCACTGGGAACGACCGGTTCTAAAGGGCTTCTAAAGTAACAACCGATTCAGCGATCCGGTGCGAACCGGCTGCAGCTCACCCCTGTCTATGGCATGGAACCATGTGTTTGTAATCAGCTGAGACCTACAGTGGTTGTCTTCTCAGCAAGTCTGAAACATTTGTTGCTATTACGAAAGAAGAACATTAGCTGTCAATGAGAGCATTGTCTGGAAAAAGAGCCCTTGGGTCCAGGCGTTAAAGCCATTTCAGAATTTAAAGCACTCCCTTGCAAAGTTTCACTCCCCTTTTTCCCGACAAAGTACTTGGATCACATAGGCCCGTGTTCAGGTACTCTTACTCACGGAGAACAGTACCTTGTTCCAGTGGAACTACTCATGGATGCGGTGGTACTCATGGGAGTAAGTGTATCAGAATCAGGCCCCTAGTGAGGAAGGAGAAGAGAAAGAGTGGCTGCAGTATGACGATCCCACGCTGTGGTCTGCCATTACCTCACAAGGTGAAAGATGAGGCGTTCAGGGTACTGAGGTGGGTGCGAGAGAGCTGATCAATGACAGAGTACACGCCTCGGATGGTCTCCTTCCTCTCCTGCAGGCCTGGAGAGCACACACAGTTACACATATTACAGGCAACTTCCCCATGCTGTCTTCTGCCATCTTTACTTGTGAAGGTGGTGTGAATGGCCCAGTACAGAGGAGCTGTGCAGGAGGCTAGTGCACAGAGACAGGGATGACAACTCCCTCCTCTCCCTGCCTATACAAGCAGGCCCCCTTTGCAGGTCCCTCAGGTAGCAGTATCCTATGCAAAAACATGAGCATAAGACACTGATTTCTTTTAAACAGATTCCAAAGAGTTGGGAGCTGAATAATAACTATGTCTCCTGGGGCACGTCTATGCTGCACACTCTGCTCTGCTCACCATCAAAATCATATGCTACATACCACTCTAGCACGGGCAGAAATAGCAATGTAGATGGCGAGGCACTGCTTAGGTGAGTAAAGACATGCATGAAGGCTGTGGGGATATACCCTACACACACTGCTTAAGTTGTAACAAAGAGGTGCCGGGGCTCAAGCTTTTTTTTTTTAAACTTTCACACAGCAAGCCCAGTGGTACCAGGGCTCTGAGCAGCAAAGGCTTTGACTACTATAACAGTGTAAGGGATTAGTTTGTGTCACAGTGCTGTCTGTGGCTACATGGCACAGTGAAAAGCAGGCTGTGTCCACATTGCAGTGCCTACCTACACGTCAGTGAAGGCTCTGGCAGAAGGAGGCTGCAAGGAAAGACTTCAACAGCAGAGAGCTGCTGGAGCAGATGTGCGGAGCTCAGCCCTGGCAAGCCTTGGCACAAATTAAGCATCACCTACGTGGCTCCCACCTACACTGCCTATTTTTAGCAGTGTCATCACCCTGATGGCGTCTTTCCCTGTTGCAGGAAAGACCCGGCAGTGGGAAAAGGCTCTAAGAGGAGGCAGATGGGAGAGGCTCCAGCACTGTCTTGCCAGTTACGTCATAAAGATGACAGATCACCAAAATGACTTTTTGGATTCAAACACTCCATACAATTGGCGCTTGTACAATCGTACAAGCACACAATCTACTTGCTTGCTGCTTGTCATGACAATGGTGATGATAAAACTAAAGTAAAAAAAGACTGCTTGTTCTGGGCAAGCAGAAACTGGGTTTGGTACCTGCAGCTAATTGTACCTTCCCTGTCTTGGGTTTTGTGTGTGATTGTATAGGATTTGTATGGACCTTCCTTACCCATAGCTCAGAAATTCCTCGTAGAGTTCGAAGGTCATGAGGGGATTGGGCAAATCTCTCAGCCACCGTTTGAACACACTGGCAATGACATGAATATTGTAGTCATCTAGATTCACATTGTCAATATCTGTTCACCGAGGCAAGTGAGTGGAGGGAGTGGAAAAGAAACCAAAGAAAAAGCAAATGATCAGTTTTGATCCAGTAAACAAGCCAGTGTTTTCCTGTCAGTCCTAGCACTGGCGATGACCTAACCACTGCTGTTGGACCAACTTCTGTGGGTGAGAGAGGTCCTGAGGAAGAGCTCTGTGTAGCTCGAAAGCTTGTCTCTTGCCAACAGACGTCAGTCCTACAGAAGCTATTACCTCACTCACCGTCTCTCCACTATCATGGGTGTGGTCAGATGTTCGGCTGCCTGTGTGTGTTCCCTCTGTGTGCCACCCCAGCCTGGCACAGACAACTGACATGGCACACCTCGAGCGAACCGCCCAATGACCACAAGATCCATTAAGGCATGAAGGCACCCAGCCAGGCTTATTTTGATGAAGCACAGTACTAGTATCCTGCACTAATACATGTATACCCATAACAATGGACCAGCTCAGCAAATGGCGGGACTTTCCGTTCCTCCTAGGCTAGATAAAGACACTGCCCCCAAGATACATTTTTATACAGAGATACAAACAAGTTACATATTGCTCCTCTGATAGTTGACATCCTCTGATATCACAACCCACCACCTTGTACATTTCTATCCATCATATTGTCATCCTGACCATATCTTTAGGCAGGGTCAATAGGTTCCTGTTGTCTTTGGGAATGTGTTTGTACCATTCTTGGTATGGGGTGTTCTGGTACCACCCTTCTGGAATGTGTCTGTGTGTGTGTGTTTTGTGCTTAGCACTCAGCAACGTGTGTTTCTGCAATATCAGCCCTGTTCTTGCCAGATTCTGTGAGAAGGGCCTGCCTCTAGCTCACAGCCGGATTTTGTTTTATATCAGCAAAGTTTTGACCGCTACTTTAGCCCAGCCCTCAGGCCTCTGATACAAGGGCTTATGTCTCAGGCTCTTCTACAGTGAGCAGAGCTACAACAACACTGCATAGAAAAACAGGTATCAATACTGTAGCAACCTCAGATCACACAGTGCACAACCTTGGCACCTACTTTTTTAATATGACCATGTTAAAATTCTTGTCGTGAAAGAGCCAGTTTTCCAGGGTGAAAGTCTTTAGAGAGAGTTTGTAAAGCACTTTGGAAGTCTAGGTGATGTTGATAAATATGAAGCCTGGCTAATGAAGCTTTTCTCCCAATTTCTTTTTTGCACACTTGTGCACAAGAGGAGGAATAAAACAAGG
Source organism: Mauremys reevesii (assembly GCF_016161935.1). Lineage (NCBI taxonomy): Eukaryota > Metazoa > Chordata > Testudines > Geoemydidae > Mauremys > Mauremys reevesii. The sequence continues at coordinate 24,828,905 of NC_052639.1, forward strand.
AAGAATTAAACAGTTCCACAAGACAGGAGGGCTCTAACACAGTGCAGACTTTTGGTGAAGGCTGGTATTAGAGAAATGTCTGTAGTTTCATGGTACCAAAAGCCAGAGTCTACGGTGGGGAAGGAAAACGGTTCCTTTGCTCTGGCCCCCTTTAGATGACATGAATTCCCTGTTCACAGAGGTTCTCGGCTGTCCCTTTTGCTCCCCCTCTGAGACTCTCTCTTTTTCATCTTACCTGTATCAAGACCCTGTCGGAGCTCCTTTATCTTATTGGTTGAGCCTGCCTTCCTGTAAATGCCCTCGTGTACAATCCACGCATTTCAATGTAGTTTATGAGCTTCTCCACCACCAGTGGCACCGCTCGCTCCTCATTGGTCAGTCAGGAGAGCTCAACCCCAAACTGCCGTGACAGCTCAGGATCATACTGATGTGGAGAAAGAGATTGATTTCTTAATTCCTTTTCAAAGGTCTCAATGCAATGCTGCTCACAGCGTAGTAAACCTAGGGATGTCTTGAGACTGAATCTCTCAATGTATGCAATGTAATTTGACTGTCGTTCAAGATGCAGTTCACATTTTTAAACAAAGTTAACTGGATTATTTGCAAATTAATCTAGTAAATCTAACTGAGCACAAGGGAAGAGAGGAAAGGTCTGTACACTGCCCTGCAAATCCAATCTTTCCTAAGAGCTTTCTTGGTCATTGTAACTATCCCTGTGTTCACTCTGCTATGTCTGCAGCACTGCACATTGCTACAAAGTCTAACAAATGTTCATAGTTAAGGCTTGCAACAGGACTGTGCTCAGAAAAATGGCTCTGTTAAATGGCCCACCTGTACTCTCCTTGGGTCTTCAGAGTCATCATTTGCTTCATGTACTGACATTTTTACTGTAGAGCCAACACAGCTGTGCGACAGTGAGCTATATTCTAGTCTGCTTCATGCCTCACTGACAAAATTGCCTGGTGAGGATACATGAAGGAGAACACACTTGTGATTGATTATGAGATCCTAGATGAACTTACAGTGCTGAAAGTTAAAAAAATGGTTTTGAGCAAGTGTGACATAGAAGCCACTGAAGAGAAATAGAATCAGTAAAGACGCTGACATTCTCTATTTTTACAGAGTCACTTTCCTGACTGGAACTGCACTTTAGAGACTCAACATTCAGCAAACAATTCGAGCTGAATATGAGATTCTGGTTGGATAAAGTCAAAAGACTGAGAAAAACTTTTCACACAATAATGCACAGATCCACGTAGGAGGCTTTGAACATATGGACTGTATGTTCAAACCCAGCATGAGTAGTGATCCAACCAGAACAATAAATGAGAAAGTAGGTGTGCGGCTTGGTTAGACCTCTGACCAGTGCCACTCTTCCATGTCTGCTTCTTCTCATTCACTGTTACCACAGCACAAATGAAAACAACATGAAGGAATGTCAGGAGGTTTCCACACTGGATGAACCTCCATGCAAGAACACACCGGGAAGAAATGGTGACAGCAACTGGTTTTGATCTCATTTAAAATTCACAAGTTATTGTACTATCATCTCTTAATCTTTTAGTGCCAGGATTGGGCTGTTCCTAGAGCTAACATCAAGTGCTATAACAAAAACTCTGACCTTTGCTGTCACTGTGTTCAACTGCCAACATTGGCATAAAATGCATTAGTGCAAACTACAAGGTCCATCAAAGCAAATACACTGCTAAGATAAAGCTTGATGCTCTATTAGTTCCATCATAAGCCTAAATGAAAAGTCACCAGGTTCTGCATAAAGTTAAAAAACAACGAGAAATCTGCTGTTACCTTTTGGATAAAGGCACCTTCTCAAAATATACCAAATGGCACCAACTCTCTCAGCCAGGGCGGCTCTAGACACCAGGGCGCCAAGCAGGCGCTTGGGGCAGCCGTTTCCCGGGGCGGCATTTGGCTCGGTTGAGCTCCCACGGCATGCCTGCGGCAGGTCCACGGAGCCGGGGACGAGCGGACCTGTCGCAGGCATGACTGCGGCGGGTCCGTCTTCCAGCGGCTCGGTTGAGCTCCGCGCAGGCATGACTGCGGCAGATCCGCTCGTCCGGGCTCAGGTGGACCTGCCGCGGGCATGCGGCAGGAGCTCAACGGGCAGCGGGAAGAGGACCCGCCGCGGGACCGGGAAGGCGGCGCAGCGCTCCGGCGCTGCTTGGGGCAACCTACTTTCTAGAGCTGCCCCTGCTCTCAGCTGATGCAATGTGAAAATGTAACCCTTAGCAGCCTGAATCCATCCAGCAGCAACAAATTAATAAATGCAAATGATCTAACCATTTCTGATCAGTACCTTGGACTAGTATTTATTTTCAGACTCCAAATTTTCCTGAGCATTAGCAAGCCAGATTTTTAAAGATGAACATGGAGAATACATTAATGTCACTTCACTAGAGCTCAGGAAATGAATTCACACCAAGTAGTTATTTTATTTCAGCCGGCTGCTTGGGGCGGCAAAAACTGTAGAAACCGGCCTTGGGCAGTAAATATCATTATGCCACTATAGAAATCTACAGTACCTCCACACCTTGAATACTGCATGCAGTTTTGCTCATCTCACCTCAAAAAAGATATGTTAGAACTGGAAGAAATACAGAGAAGAGTAACAAAATTATTAGGCATATGGGACAACTTCTCATATAAGGAGAGATTAAAAGACAGGGACTTTTCAGCTAGGAAAAGAGACGACTAAGAGGGACTATGATAGAGATCTATCAAATCTTGATTGGTGTAGAGAAAGTCAATAAGGAAGTGTTATTTAGCCCTTCACATATCACAGGAACAAGGGGTCACCCAATGAAATTAATAGGCAGCAGGTTTAAAACAAAAACAAGGAAGCATTTCTTCACACAATGCAGTCAACCTGTGGTACTCATTGCCACGGAGAGATTGTGAAGGCCAAAAGTATAACTGGGTTCAAAAAAGAATGAGATGAGTTCACGGAGGATGGGTCCATCTCTGGCTACTAGCTAACATGGTCAGGGATGCAACCCTATGATCTGGATGTCTCTAAACCTCTGACTGCCAGATGCCGGGGCTGGGACTGTCCAGCAGGGGATGGTTCACTTGACAATTGCCTTGTTCTGTTCATTCCCTCTGATGCATCTGGCACCCACCACTGTCAGAAGACAGGATACTGGGTAGATGAACCATTCTTCTGGGGGATCCAGGATAGCCACTCTTATGGTTTATGTTCTTAGCTGATTACATAGAAATTCAGCTTTAGCATCCTGGGAGCATAAGAACCAAGAATGCATTTGTGACACTGGCAGACCAGTCAACCTGTGTATGACCCATAATAACTTAACAAGAGGCACTTCTACTGTGTCAAGACAGTTCACGTGCATGTGAATTTCAAAGAGATGTATTAGACTAGCAATCATCAACTCATTCAAAAATGAACAATAGATGCTAAGTGTATTTGTCTGTGGTTATCTATACCGGGTTAGAAGTTTCACAATGTAACTAAATTAGCTTGTAGATGCTAATTCCCTTTTTGGCTTAATTGCCTTAATTATGTGTGCAAGGTGTTCAGTTAGCCTTAAAATCAAAGATGTAAGACACTTCAGGAAACCAATCATTTCTACATTATCTTCAGCTTAACTATCTGTGTTATAATGGAAGAACGGCTAATTACCTTATGTGAATGAATGTAACTAGTTTACTGGGTATGCACAGGAAATAGAAGATTATCTTCAAAGCAAAGTACAACAGGCCATCCGCATTGGGAAGGGCCTTCTGTGACAATTTCTGTGAGGTAGGCTTGTCAGCCTGGTAGAATAGCTATAAAGAGAAGGCTCAGGCCTGATCCTATCATCTCTAGACTGCTTAAATGTTGAACAGGGACAGTGTAAGCCATAGGACAGAGATCTTCCAAATAATCATTTGGAAGAACCTGGAAAATGCCTGGAAAAACTAACAGACTTTACATCTAAGCTGCCTTTGGATTCTGATCTGTTGGGATGATTCCAGAGAGACTTTTACAAACCAGCAGTTTATTCCATCACTGTTGTGATCCTGAACTATGAACATGGAAAGTCACTTGTCTGGATATTGATCTTTTAACCATTTGTAACTCTTCTTTCTTTTAACAATAAATCTTAGATTTAGTTAAGGATTGGCTGACAGCGTGATATTTGGGAAGACCTGAGATTCACATTGACCTGGGGATAAGCATCTGGGCCTTTATGATCAGTGAACCCCACATATGGTGAATCAGGTTTCCAGTAACCCCTCACTATATTAGACATAGAATATCAGGGTTAGAAAGGGCCTCAGGAGGTATCTAGTCCAACCCCTGGCTCAAAGCAGGACCAATCCCCAGACAGATTTTTACCCCAGTTCCTAAATGGCCCCCTCAAATACTGAACTCACAACCTGGGGTTTAGCAGGCCACTGCTCAAACCACTGAGCTATCCCTCCCCCCTCTTCCAAGACAGAGATGTTTAGATGGGAGCCAAGGTCTGGAATGCCAAAAGGGGACCATGTTTGGCATCTTGTTAACTACAGTGGACGCTCGTTTGTTGTCGACTTGGTGAATCTAATGATAGAAGAAGCCATCAGTTTGGGGGGTGTCTCCCTCTACTTCTGGCAGTCTGCCCGCAGTGTGGTCACAGCATTGTTGTGTAAACCTCTCACTCACGGAAGCAGAGGATGTTAGTCACCTTGAGATCCCAGCTGCTGTCCTGGAAGAGTTTTCATGCATTTGCGTTGAGTGTCAGATCTGATGTAAGCAGGAAGTCAGCTCAAGGAAGAGTAAGGCTATACTCACTGTGCTATGAACTACCTCTTGATAGGCAGTCTGCAGCTGGGTGCTGGCCTGCAAGGCCCGTTCTCTCTCCACTCCTTCCCCGAACTGAACCATGTCCTGAGGAGCTGTTGGTAGAGCAGGGAATGGACAGAGTTAGTACCAGAAAATCCCTCCCAAAGTTCCTCTTAAACAGGTTTAATTGTCACTAAAATCCCTCTCCAAAGCATCTGACCTCCATGTAGCAAAGGAATTACATGTCTAATGGAAGAGCCCCTTAGATATACAAGTCCCAGGGGCCAGATTCACCTCTGGTGATTGAAGCCAAAGGAGTTACATGAGAGATGAATCTGGGCCCGTGTATGTGATGTCTGCTGTAGACTGTCTGATGGGAGCTGTCTAGCACATTGCATGCTGTTTGATGTCTGCTGCTGTGGTCTATTTCCTGGGCAACTTCTCCCACATTGATTGGCAAAATGACAGAGAGGAGCATTTCTTTTTATTAATTTGAATAAGAGCAGAGAAGTCCCCCCAGCCCAGCTCCTTTTATAACTTCATTTTATACTGAACGTGCATCAAACTCCCCACCCCTCAGCCCTTCACAATATTCTGTTCATGTCTGAGGAACAGGAAGTTTCCTCTGAATGAGTTTCCATACACAGGGCTTAACTCAATATTCATGAATTTCTCTTAGAAGAAGTGATTAGTTTCAACTGGTTTTCTTCGATTTGGCTACTGCAGTGGTGATTTTCTTGCCGCTCCAAGTAGTGTCAACGACATTGTAAGAACTTGGTCCCAATCCAGCCCTGGCATAAAATGGCATAGCTTCCGTGGATTTCAGTGGGGCACATGCCCGCTTATCCCAGGAAGAATTGGGTGCTTTCTCCCTAAAATTCACTCCATTGTTGAAAATTCCTCCACAACTGAAGCTTGACCCCCTAAATCTCTGACTCTTCCCTGCTGTAACACAAGAAACAATCTCCACCACGGTTCAATGGTCTCCTCACATCAGACATTTCCTGGAACCAGTCTGCGGTTGGTTCTTCCTCCAGCAAAGTCTCTACTGTTGTGTTTTTGGTTGTCATGGTTTTGTTACTATGGCAACTGAGTTAGAATAATAGGGGATAGCTCAGCCAGTTTCAGCCGGCTGAGTGAGCTCTCTATATCTGTAAATAAAATGGCAGTTTTGTAAGCTGTCTGCTCTCTGGCCTCAAGTGATTGCTTCCTAAACCGGCTGCCCCCAAGGATATAACAACCACTAGCTTGCCAAGGGCTTCCAAGGACCTCATGTAGAGTGACTGAAACCAGAAAAGAAGGAGTGAGGCTCAGCACAGATCATTTGTGTGTGTGGGCTGGGGAAAGCTAACCATAACCTTGCCAGAGAGGCCATGTGTGACTGCCATCACCCAGTGCCTGCTGGGCAGAAATACAGTGGATGGTGCCGGAGGAGAACTGTTGTCACGTACTTGTATATGCAGAGCATCCTTTGCTGTCCCGTCTTCCTCTTTCATCTTCTCCAAGGGAGGAAAGGGAAATAAACTTTTGAAGCACTGACCAAGGAGCTCACAGTTTTCCTCCACGGTCAGAGATGGTTTGAGCTTGCTGGCAGAAGAAAGATAGAGAGAAAAGTCATGTATTAGACTCAGTACCACCTCCAAGTAAAAGAAATGGGTCCAATGACTAGAGATTGTCCCAATCTAGAACCCCAAGTGCAAACAACCCTTCACTTTGCACCTCTATTAAGTATTGGCTCCTCTAGAAGTAAAGCTAAAACTTCAAATCTCCTTTTAGAGAAACCCACAAGCTTTCTCCCCTGCCAGCTAGCCAGACACCTCCCTCCCCATCTGAACTCTGCTCCATTGTACTGCATGCTCCACAACCTCCAATCTTGTGTCTTTCGAGCACAAACCCCAAATGGACACATTCAAATCCTTAAGAACTGAAGTCCTGCTGGTGAGCAGCATGTGAGCCACAGGGCCACCCAGAGGATTCAGGGGCCTGGGGTCTTCGGCACGAGGAATTGCCGCGAAGGCCCAGCACTTGGCGGTGGGTCCCGGGCGAAAGTTCCCCCGCCGCCGGTGCTGCCGAGACTGGACCCCGTGAGAGTTTTCCAGGGCCCCTGGGTGAAGGACCCCACTCCAGGGGCCCTGAAAAACTCTCGTGGGGGCCTCCTGCAGACCCAGGACCTGGGGCAAATTGCCCCATTTGCTCCCCCAGGCGCTCTGGTGAGCCAAACCCTGCAGGCATTAGACTGCTCCCAACCTGACTTTCATGAATTAACAAATAAGAAGGCATCACAGTGCCAGGAAATATGGCAGAAAATAGCCTACCTCAGATGTCCAATGGCAAGAACTGCCTGGTAGCGAACTGGAGATGTCAGGGAATCCAGTGGTTCCGTCAGTGATTTCCCTACACCCCTGAATTTTCCCAACCCCCTCCCTAGTTTTGTGAGCTAGTTACATACCAATTTAGTGACTGTTTGGAAATCTGGCTGGGGCGGAGGTTTGGGGCTTTGGAGAGGCTCAGGGTAAGGGCCGGGGCCCGATCCAGGCAGGGCCGGGGAGAGACCCAGCTCCAAATATTGCTGGAGCAGAGCACCCGGCCCCTGAATATTCCTGGAGCCGGGCACCTCAGGTGTATATAACCTGCCGCCTATGCAGGTTAACCCTAAAGGCGCAAACCCCAATGGTATTGAGACAAAGGTGTGGCATGATGACAAAAATGATTGTAGGTGGACCCTTGCAATGAATTTGTTATTGCTAATGGTAATTTTGTAACTATTGTGTTGTTATTACCAAGAACTGTAAAAATGTTCCAGCTAAGGTGACCAGATGTCCCCATTTTATAGGGACAGTCCCGATATTTGGGGCTTTTTCTTATATAGGCTCCTATTCGCCCCACGCCCTGTCCTGATTTTCACACTTGCCGTCTGGTCACCCACATGTGTGGGTCCCAGCTGCTCCTGCTCCCCTCACTGAAGCAGGTGTGCAGGGTTACTGCCCTGGGAACTGCAGGGCATCCCAGTGGACATGGGGCTGGCTGGAGGCAGGGCAGGGGCTGACTGGAAGTAGGGTCTGGCTGCAGGCAGGGCAACAGGTGAAGGGCTGGTGCGGGAAGGACAGGGTGTGCGGCAGGGGCGGGCAGGAGACAGGCTGGCTGAGGGCAGGGAGTGCGGGGCTGGCTGGAGACCGGGGCTGGAGGCAGGGCAGGGAATGCGGGGCTGGCTGGAGGCGGGCCGGTCAGGCAGGGCTGGTGCAGGCAGGGGCTGGCTGCGGACAGGGGCTGGCTGCGGACAGGGTGCAGCACACCCTGTACGGTGGTTGCCCCCTCTTCCTCCCTCCCCCACCAGGGTAGCAGCAGCAGCCCGGGCTCAGGGGCTATTTAAAGGGCCCAGGGCTCCCCTGCTTCTACCGCCCCAGCCCTTTAAATAGCCGCCAAAGCTGCACCACTTCCCCAGAGCTCCCCAGGCCCTTTAAATACCCCCCGCCCGGGGGAAGCCGTGTTATACCAATATAATAAAAACCAACAGGATCTAATTAAGAGGGATAAGGCAAAGATGCCACATTTATTGTAAATACCATAACAAAAGACAACAGTAAACAACATTGTTTTACTACTTATTTCTATCACTACTTATTCCTTATACACACACACACACACACACACACACACACACACACACACACATATATATTCATTCACACAATCATTCATTCAGGTTCTGTACAGATGTTATAGTTACCAGCCTAGACATTGCTCATGCCAAGTTACTGGCCAGGTATCTTGGTCATGAGGATGGAGCCAAGTCTGTGTCAGATGCATTTGATGCTCCTGGAGGCTGGCAGCAGAACCATAGACTCAGGCTGTGGCTACACTTAGCGCTTCAAAGCGCTGCTGTGGTAGTGCGGCCGCGGCAGCGCTTTGAAGCGCTAAGTATCAGAGGGGTAGCCGTGTTAGTCTGGTTCTGTAGAAGCAGCAAAGAATCCTGTGGCACCTTATAGACTAACAGATGTTTTGCAGCATGAGCTTTCGTGGGTGAATACCCACTTCTTCGGATGCAAGCAGTGGAAATTTCCAGGGGCAGGTATATAACATAGATATACCTGCCTGGAAATTTCCACTGCTACATCCAGTGGTATTCACCACAGCTCATGCTACAAACATCTGTTAGTCTATAGTGCCACAGGATTCTTTGCTGTAGCATAAGTGTAGTCAAAGCACCAGCGCTGGGAGAAAGCTCTCCCTGCGCTGTCCATACTCCACCTCCCTGTGGGGAATAGCGGACAGCGCTGGGGCGCGCTCCCAGCGCTGGGGCTGACCACATGGCGCTTTGCAGCGCCGCAATTTGCAGCACTGGAGAGGTGTGTTTTCACACCCTGCTGCAGCGCTGCAAATTTGTAAGTGTAGCCAAGCCCTCAAAGTCCTCAGTCTTTAGAGTCCAGTTTGATAGGAATTTATTCCTATGTCAGTCCATGAGAGTTGCTTCATTTTGCTGTTGCTAAATCAATCAGCAGGTGGCTGGCTCCATTCTGTCAGATGCTTGTTTTCCTTCCTTTGAGGTAGTGGGGTCATCTGGTTGATCCCACTTGACACCTTCTTCAGCCGACACTGAATTCTTCAGGCTGGTAACTTCCTAACCATTCATTCATTGTTTAAACTAGGCATGCATTCACATACATTCTCTATCTTAATTACATCTAGTTCACTGTCTTTTTACCTTTAGGGTGTTACCAATTTATGTGACCCTCCTGTCTTTTAACAAGCAAAGATAAAGTGAGATGAAAACTTACAGAGGGTGGGGATCTCTATTTATACACTATAACAGCTACTGTTTTGGCTTACTTAGAGATAATTAATGTTTAACAAGTTTTATACAAAGTATTTCTTTGAGCTTAACAAGTTTTATACCAAGTATCTCTTTGAGCAGGCTTCACACAGATACAGCTGGTGGCTTGCAGGTTAGAGGCTAAATGTTGGGAATCACAAATTTACTTCTAACATAAACCTTACATTATAAAGTATTATTTAACAATAAATTAATAAATCATTTCTTTTATAAACCATGTTTAATATAAACCTTCTTTAATATCCCTACAGCCGGGCCACCCCGGTACAGCGCACCGGCTCTTGCCAGTACACTGTACTGGGGCTTGGGCACAGGGCCCTCTAGGGGCAGGGCCCGATTCAGAGGTGGTTGAATTGGCCTAAAGCTGGCCCTGCTGTCAGCTCCAGCCTTTTATAGGCAGAGGCTGGCTGGTGTGTCACACAATCTCTATATTACTCGCCTGAGATGGGTCACCTGTTACTTGTGGCTCTGAATATGCATATAAGGAAAAATCCCAAAGGTCTGACCATCTATGGCCATCAGGTACCAGTGATATGGAAGTGCCATCACCACAGCGGTGACCATAAAGTCAGGTGTTTTGACCACCTATGGCCTGTGATGTTATGGGCGTAATATAATATCTTATTCAGCCAATCACTCAGACAAAGAAGTTGTTTATATCTGCAGAAGATAATGCTGCCTGCTTCTTGTTTACACTTCTCTGCACGAGATGTCACTATTGTTTCATTGGCAATGGAGTGTGATGTCACAGACTGTGTACATCATCATGTAATGACTGACTGCACCCACCACTTTTAAACCACTTGGTTTGCACCCATGCCCTTAATCCTGTCCTAAAATTACCTTTTCATGTCACTAAGCTCTCTTGTTGCTGTGGGGTACTGTAGGTGTGAGGCAGGGCAGGTTGGGAGAAGAAATAGTCTTTATCTGAAGAAGTGATCTGTATGAGAAAACATTTGAAAACTTGTTTACTGGGTAATGTGAGTTCTTCACTCTACTTGATAGCATTTCTCTGCTTGTAACATGAACTTGTGAACACCACATCCAAGCAATTCCAAAATTCCAGGAATATTCTAGGCATCAGTGAGCAGAACCGTATTGGTTTTGGTGAAAATTGGAATGGGAAATAGACCAGTCGTGCTTAAGTTAGGTTTGGCGCCTAACTCCTATTGAAATCAGTGGGTGTTATGCACCTAATCTGCTGGTGCAATTTTCAAAAGCACCTTTAAGCATCTGTTTGCATCTTAAGCACCTAAATATCTTTGAAACACTGGTCCTTCATCTCTGCCTCAGTTCCCCATCTATAAATGGAGGTTAATAATACTTTATCCTACTGTTTGCCTATTTGTCTATTTGTTTAGATTGTATTTGAGGCACGGGACAATCTCTTACTATGTTTTTGTAATGGGAACCTGAATTTTGGTTGGCACATCTAAACACTACCATAAAACAAAAAATGATCAGCCCCATAATATAAAGGCCCACCAATGATCTAGTTTTCAGGGCAAGTCACAGGCCCAGCTGCCTCAGAGGAAAGTCTGAGAAACACAATATCAAACAATTATGGATTAATATTTATATTTATATCCCTTCTACATTTTGTATACCAGCGAAGTTTGGATGATATGGTCCATATAAATGTCTAATCCTTTTCTGAATCAGCAGCGTCTCACCCAGGAAACTCAACGCCAATCTCCTGAGGAGAGAGAGACACACACAATCAGACAGAGACTGAGGCTTCCCCCACCTTTAGCAACAACTGAAACCCCCTCCCCATAGGGACATGTCCTGATTTTATTTGCCCCCATGTTAACCCAGCCCAGAGCCTGCCCCCCCGCCCGGCCTGGTGACAGTGAGTGAGGGGGCCGGCGTGAGCAGGGCAGGGCCTCGGGGAGGGGCCACGGCAGATCTGGGGCTGCTCTGAGGTCACAAAGTGCCCGTGGGCGCGAGGCTGCAGCCCGGAACTGCGGACAACGCACAGCTTGACTCTGCCCCTCGGTCCCTGCGCTGCAGGGCGGGACCTCGCCCGGCCCAGCGGCCCCAGGCCGCGCTCGTGGGGCTGCTCCCGGCAGCTCAGCCCCTGCCCCACCTGCTGCTGCCCCCAGGCCCGCAGTGAGGGGTGAAGCCCTTTCACTCGCGCTGCCTCTGCCCTATGCCCCCGCCCCAGCCCGGCTCCCGGGGCAGGGGCGCGGCAGGCTGGGCCTGGCGCCTGGCACTGGGGTCTGAGCCCCCAGCCCGTCTTGAGCCGCCACTCACCGTCCCGCCTCAGCGCTCCTCGGACCGGCCCGCCCGGCCGCCGGCTGCCCGCGCCCCCGGCTGAGCCCCCAGCAGCGCCGGGCGGGAGTCCCACTGGTGCCGCCCGCGAGACTGAGCAGCGCAACCCCCGCGGCTCCCGGGGCTGGGGCCGCCCCTGGCGCGGCGGGTTGAATCCCAGCGGCCGCAGCGCCCGGGGCGGGGCGGGGCGGGCGGCGAAGCCTCGGGGCGAGGAAGCGGGGCATTACCCCTCGCGCCGAGTCTCTGTCCCGCTCTCTCCGCCAATCAGGGAGGCGGGGAGGTGCGGCGAAGTGACGGGATAGGGCCCCTCCTCCACTAGAGCCGCCTGCCAGAGGAGAACTACACTACCCAGTGTGCACTGGGAGGCGCGTTGTCTGAGCAACCAGGCCGTCCCTGCCGCTCTGAGAAGAGCCAGGAACTACAACTCCCAGCCTGCCCGGGCGCCCCGTCCTCTCGAGCCCAGGGAAGGGCGGGTCCCTGGGTCCAACCTGACACCTCTCCCCCACCCCGTGCAGTGTATTGACCTGCCCCGTAGGAGCGTGCGCGCTGCTTCGCCCCTGCACAGAGCAGCTGAGCGGGGCGGGGAGGGCGAGGACCGGGGCCGAAGCTCCGCCCCCAAACCTGGCGGGGGCAGGTCTGTCTTGGGGCAGGTGAGTGCGGGTCTGTCTCCGTGCGGTGACTGTACACCTGTGTCTGCACCGCGGGGAGGGTCCCAGCGCCCCTTGTTTGCTGGGGCTTTAACCCCCGGGGTGAGCTGGTTTCTGTGCGTCTCTGAGGAGCCTTGTACCCGGCTACTGGTCAGCGCCCCTCACTCCCGCTGCCCCTCCCCAGCCACCCCCTTCCTCCTCCCTCAGGCGAGCCCGGCTTTGAACACCCCTGCAGTAACAGTGTCACCCACAGACAAAGCTGCCACTGAACTGAATTAACCCTCCTCATCCCAGGCCCCCTCGCTCCGCCCGGTCCCCCAAAGCCCTTCCCCTGCCCCTGAGGTCCTGCCCTCATGCTGCTCCTGCCCCCGAGGTCCCTGCCTCACATCACCTGTCCCTTCCTCCAATGCCCCACCCTCACTCTGCCCCTTCCCCCGAATCCCCACTCCCGCACTGCCCCTCCCAATACACCCCTCCTCTGTCCTCACATTGCCCCTTCCCCAAGCTCCCGCCCCTGCACCACCCAGTGACCCAGGAGCAGGCCAGACCCAGGACAGGGAGGCATAAACATGCTTTGCTCTGCCACAGACCTCTGAGTGTCCTTGGGCACATCACTCCAGCCTCTCTGGGCCTCAGTTCTCCCGTCGGGAAATGGGGCTGGTGGTGCTTCCGCCTTCAGGAGCCTGGGAGGAGAACTACCCTACAAATTAGGAAGATGCTGGGATCCTGGAGTCATGGGGGAGGGTTCAGGGGGAGCATATTAGCACCATCATTTGGTATATGGAGTCTGTTTGGAAACAAAATATTTCCCTGAAGTCATTCCAAATCCTGTATTCAGCTATAACCTTGGGAAATACGTAATGGAGCGGTGTGGTTTTCCTTGTGTAGCCAGCAACGACCTGGCACCACCCCAGCTCTGCCCCCTTCCTGCCACTGCGACCCCATCTCACCTCCTGACCCTGGCTGGGCACCCCGCAGCCCCTCGTAGCAGGGGGCTGTGTAGGGGGGTCTCCTTGCAGCCCTCAGTGGGTGTCTGGTGGGTGCTGTCACCTCTGCCAGAGACCCCAAGAAACTCACTAGCTTCCTCCTCATGTGGGAAGGGCTCCTACTTTCTGACGTGGGAGGGAGATTCCGTGATGGCAGAGCCCGTGGGAGGAGGGGTTCTAATCACGAGTCTGGAGTGGCAGGGCAACCCCCTCCCCCAGTCAGATTCTGCTAGGGGGCTGGGCAGGGATCTCTAGGGAGGGAGACACAGGAAAAAACAGTTGCCACTATGGAACCCAGGAGTCCTGGCTCCCAGTCCCCCGCTCTCACCTCTAGACCCCACTCAGCTCCCAGAGCTAGGGATAGAACACAACCCCCACCCTGCTCTGACCATTAGACCCCAATCCCCTTTTAGGCTCACTGACTCGTCTATCCACCCAGCCCACCTGTCCATCCCTTTGCTGCAGGTTTCTGGGGTCACCCCTGCTCTGCACTCCCCCAGTGCAGCCCAAGACCTTTCCTCCCCCCAGCCACATTTCCTCTCCCCCCTCGTGCTGGATCATCTGCTTGGCCCCCCACCGCCTCTTGAGGTGTGCTGTGCGGCGTGACTGGGGATTGTGCAATGGCTCAGCACCAGGCAATGCAGAATGTAAACCACAGACGCTGCCCTGCCCGACCCCACCGGAGCTGCCGTCCAGGGCATCGGGCCCAGTGCCCTGCACCTGTGCCCTCCTGCCCCACGAGGGCGAGCTACAGTCCCCACCACGTTCCGCAGAGGGAGAAGGGTCAAGCCAACCAGCCCATTTAGGATGGAAATCAACACCCTTTTTTCTGCACAGCCACTGACCATCAGCAGGATTCCTCCTCCTCCTCCTCCCTCCTGTGCTTCAGTGCGACTAAATCTCCGCACCTAGACAGCCGGTCCATCCGCTGCACCCCAGTCCCCCTTACCTAAGCCTCCCTGCCAAAGTCCTGCACCTGACCCCATAGAATTAAGTCTCATATGTCTTTGGGATCTCAACTTCTTGTGCCCAGAGAGTCTCAGCCCCCTCAGTAGATGATCTTAGTCTGAGAAACATAGTGTCTGTCTTCTCCAAAGAAGAACTTGGAGAGGATTTTCTTATGTGACCATGTGGCCTAATGGATAAAGTAGCTGACTTTGGATCAGGTGATTGAGGGGTCAAGTCCCGTTGTGCTTGTGCAGTTTTACCTTCATGCTGAAAGTCCTGCTCCCTTCAGGGCTGGAACCTCTTCTTGGCCACTCAGGCCAATGCTCTGGCAAGCAAGAGCCCCGGGAAGGAGTTGGGGGGTGGGCGTCACAAAGGCTGGGGCATGAGCCCCAGGTGCTTCCAGTCTCGCCTTTGCCATTCCTGACTTGCCAAAGAAAATGGGCATCTGCCCAGGCTAGCATGTAGAGCAGTTTCCCTCTTCCAAATGTGCATCTGTCCCTGTGCTTGAGGGTTTGCTAAATAGCACCGTGGGAGCTTGGGGTTTCTCTGCTTCTCGCCAGCTGGGAAAAGCCTCTTTGGATAAAATCTCCTGCCCCACTGCAAAAGTGAGCATGGAGAGTGGGAGCAGTTAGAGGCCCCACCGAGTGGCTGGCCCTGCTTTCCTACCGTCTTCTGATGTTGGCCACAGACCATCAGCAGCCGCTGCGCATGCTGATCTGTGGGTGGCCTTCAGTGGGGGTTTGGCATGGCAGGGAGCAGGCTGGCCAGGGGTCTTTGTCGCTGTCTGCTGGCCATGCATAGGCATGGTCCTCCCCTCCTCTGAACAACCAGAGTTAGTCTGTGCTTGAAAAGAGAGACACAGGAGACTCAAGACAAGAGGGTGAGAAAGATCGAGAAAGGACCTATGAAGACAGCCCACACAACAGGGACACTGCCTGGTGAAGGGATGTGGAGGCACCAAATTGCCCCATTTTTCCTGGTGCCCTATGCAGCTCCGTACTGCTCCAGCGGCCAGCCCGATCCCCCGACTGGCTGAGCCGGCCAGGAAAGCTGCCCCTGCTCTGCCTCTTCCCCAAAGCCCCTACCCTGCCTCTTCCCACCCCTGCTCCATCCCATCTCCCCCCCCACTCCGCCCCTTCCCCTGAGCTACATCCCGGTGGACTGCAGGAGGGATCAGGTGCACCCTGCACTCACCGGGCGGTGGGAAGTGGAACGACCTGGCCCCAGCCCGCTCTGCTCCACCAGCTCCCAGCTGCACCGCTGGTGATTGTTGGGGGGTGTTTCCCCACCCCACCCCCCAAGTTCCAAGGCTGGGAGCAGAGTGCAGCGGGCTGGGGCCGGATCACTCCACTTCCCACCGCCCTGTGAGTGTGGGGTCGGGCCTGCCCTGCAATTCCCGGGCGGCGGGAAGTGGAGTGACCTGGCCCCAGCTTGCTCCACTCTGTCAGCTCGGGCTGGGGGACGGGGGTGCTAACGGGGGGGATGGGACTAGGGAACGGGGAACAGGGACACAGGCAAGGCTCTGTGGTGTCAGAGCTGGGAAGTGGGACGTGGGGTGAACACTCTGCAGTGTCAGAGTTCATAGACTCATAGACTTTAAGGTCAGAAGGGACCATTATAATCGTCTAGTCTGACCTCCTATACAACGCAGGCCACAGACTGTCACCCACCACTCCTGTAACAAACCCCTGACCTATGTCTGAGCTACTGAAGTCCTCAACTCGACGTTTAAAGACTTCAGGGTGCAGAAAATCCTCGAGCAAGTGACCCGTGCCCCACGCTGCAGAGGAAGGCGAAACCCCCCCAGGGTCTCTGCCAATCTGCCCTGGAGGAAAATTCCTTCCTGACCCCAAATGTGGTGATCAGCTAAACCCTGAGCATGTGGGCAAGACTCACCAGCCAGCACCCAGGGAAGAATTGTCTGTAGGGATGTGGGGAAAACGCTCTGCAGTGTCAGAGCTGGGAAGGGAACAATGTGGAACAGACTCTATCAGTGTATAGAGATAAGCCTGACTGGTGTGAAGGGCTTCGGAATCTGCTTGCTTGAAATTAACCCCAGTAAACTTCACTTTGCCTGTGCTTCCGACTTCTGGTCTTTTGCTGCCTGCGTGACAAGAACCAGGGAAGTGGGCAGGGAAGGAAAGCCCTCTAACAATGGCACCTTCTCCTCTAGGTGGAAAAGAGGAGACTAAGGGGATATGATGAGGTCTATAAAATCATGAGTGATGTTGAGAAAGTGGATAAGGAAAAGTTATTTACTTGTTCCCATAATACAAGAACTAGGGTTCACCAAATGAAATTAGTAGGTTTAAAACAAATAAAAGGAAGTTCTTCTTCATGCAGCGCACAGTCAACTTGTGGAACTCCTTGCCTGAGGAGGTTGTGAAGGCGAGGACTATAACAATGTTTAAAGGGAACTGGATAAATTCATGGTGGCTAAGTCCAAAAATGGCTATTAGCCAGGATGGGTAAGAATGGTGTCCCTAGCCTCTGTTTGTCAGAGGATGGAGATGGATGGCAGGAGGAAGATCACTTGATCATTGCCTGTTAGGTTCACTCCCTCTGGGGCACCTGGCATTGGCCACTATCGGTAGACAGATACTGGGCTAGATGGACCTTTGGTCTGACCCAGTACGGCCTTTCTTATGTTCTTATGTTTTCCACTGCCCAGGAGACCCAGCCAGGGACTGATGTGCTGGAGATATGTTGGGAAAAGGAACTGTCTGAATTGCCAAGGCAGGAAGCCAACAATCTACAGCAACATCATTAACCACAAACTCACTCTGAGCATGCTCCAGCCAGAAGGAAATGGGCAGGAATTCTTGCTGTTCAGCCATGGCCACACATACAGAGATGCACAGCAGTGAGGGTGCTGGGCAAGCTGGTCTGAGCGAACAATTGGAAATGATCCTTCCGTTAGAACAGAACCAGAGTGTAGAAAGGCCCCTGTGTTAAGTGGTTGAGGCTGAGGCCTTAGGAAGCTGGCCTACGATACCATAGGGATCTTTCTGTGGAGGTTTGATTCTTGCCAGCTAGGGGAAGCTGGTGTGTGGTGTCTTTGTGGCTGCACTTTCAGTGATGCAGGTTTCTCTATCCCGTTGTTCCAGGGTCATCCTACTAGATTGCCAGCTGCTTTTCAGCTGCAGTGTGGAGACTGTTTGTGTGTGTGGAGAGACAGTGTGTGTGTGTGTGTTGGGGAAGAGTGAGTGTGTTGAGGTAGGTAGGAGCGGATCATTATTATCCCTACTTGAAAGAGGAGACGCTCAGGCTGAGAAAGGAGAATTGAATTGTCGAAGAAAAACTCAATTCTCGCTTTTTGTTGGATGCAGCAAAATCAAATACTATATTATTTCTCCAGTAATTACAATGGAGGAGAGAGTGCCATAGGACACAGGGTCCTGGACAGGTCTCTCAACTGGTAAACAATTACATCAAGCCTTTATACATTTGTTACAGACAAGCTTAGACAATCATGGAGACAGTAAAAAGCAACAAATACATTTTGTTTATACATAAGCTTTTCTGCTATCTTACTAGAAAAAGCAAGACTGCACATTGCAAGGTCGTAATACTTTCACACAGTTCACTCTGTCTTACCTTGTCTTGCTTCTACAAATCTCACGTCATAAGGGTCACAGTATGGCCTGACTCTTGCTAACTGACTAACATGCATTAAAATCCCCTTCAAATCCTTATTAATTCTTTCCTTGCTTCCACAGACTTGTCTTAGGTCACAAAGCCAGTCAATGGCTGAATTGGGAATAGGACCCCCAGAGCCCTGATTTTCAAATTAACCATCGGATCTTGAATGTCATACATTGAATGACATCAATAAAGTGCTCTTAGATGAGCTCCAGTCCAAGAAGTGTGCACAGTAATTATTCAGCCAGTATTTGAGGAGAACTGCAATGTTAGAGAGAATCATGAACTGCTCAGAGACCACTAATGCAGAGAATCAGCAAAATTTGTCAAACATATAACTGGTTATGACTTATTTACTTGGTCTTAAAAAAGAACAACAAGGACCTGAGTCTCCTCCCTGTCAATAACCCCCTGCTCAGACAATCAGGATAGAGACTGAGGATGGGAGGCTGAGGGGTCTCACCAGAGAGCTAAAAGGATGGCCCAGGTCACTGGCGGGGATCACTGCCCCAGCACTACTGCAGCTCCACAGTTTTGGGTGGACCTCCCACAGTGAGAGCTGCCGAGCACTCCCCCAAAACACACACACACACACACACACACACACACACACACCCTCTCCTGGTGTTGGGAGGGGAACAGGAGAAAGGACAAAAGAAGCAAGAGAGGAAGAGAAAGGAGGAAGGGATGGATGGAGGAAAAGTTGAAACTAAAAGGACAAACCCTAATGTCCCCAGTGATTCTAAGGGACAAAATCCCAGGTGTGGAATAAAATTCTGCCTCCTTAAGATCATGTTTTCCATGAATTCAACTGTCACCAGAATGATCAGACCGAACAGTTTCAAACCTCGAGGAGGCTCTAACCCTCTAAACAGGGACATCTGTTTTCTAGTAAAATCACTAAAAGGAAGGAGAAAACTCAAAAGAGGTTCCTCCTGGCGCTCACGTCCGTGAACCTGAATACTCTCAGTCCTCAAAGAGAGACCTGGAGAAGGAGACTTGCTGAAGCAAAGCCACAGGGTCTCTGAGGTTTCCCTGGCCCCTCGCCCCTGTCCTGCCTGGCTGATGTCAGCATCTCTCTGTGAGGTCACCACCTCCCCACCACCTTTGGCCAATAGTCTGAGGTCCTGCAAAAGGCCTTTGTGATGTCACTGCCACACCCCTCCCTTGCTGTGCTAATGTCCTGCCCCTGGCCAGGCACTTTGGAGGTTTGAGCTACTCCCTGTGGATCACCCCACTCAAGGAGCATTCGTTCTAGGAAGCAAGCCGGATAGACAGGAAAACATCAGACGCTGCTCCCAATGCTACACGTAGTTTTTCAGAAATTAGTTGACTTTATGGCCAGAAGAGACCATTAGAGCATCTAATCTGACCCTGCATATCACAGGCCTCCTGTATGACACAAGAGCTACTTTGAGGGTAAACACATTCCAGAAAGGCATCTAGTCTTCAGAAATGACGTCACGAGATGGAGAATGCACCAATTTCCTTGGTAGCTTGTTCCTGTGGTGAATGATCCTCACTGTTGAATATTTGTGCCTTAATTGTAATATGAATTTGTCTCTTTTCACCTTCCAGCCATTGGGTTTTAATGCCTTTCTCTGCTACATTAAAGAGCCCTTTAATAGCCAATCTTTTCTCTCCATTAAGGCACTTCAACGTTTCAATGAAGTCACCTTTCAATCTTCTTTTGAGAAGCTAAACAGGTTGAGCTCTTTCAATAGCTCACTAGAAGGCATTTTCTCCAGCCCTCAGAACATTTGGTGGCTCTTTGCTGCCTCAACTCCAATTTCACACCATCTTTTTCAAATGAGGACACCAAAACTGGAGGCAGTATTCCAGTATCAGTCTCACTGATACCATGTCACCTCCTGTGACGTTCTTGACATAATCTGTAACTGTATAGATCACCGTTGCCACCACTGTTCTATATTTGCAGCCAATATTGTATAAAGGTGGTCACATAAAGGGTCTATGGAGAGGTGATGATTGGCTGATTATAATTATGCTATCTCTAGATTAGTATCATTTTTGTAGTTGACATTATGAATATTGGCTCTATGCTGCCTGTATTTCAAACTTGTGCTATGCTTCTGGGGAACACCCCAGCCAGACAAATTGGTGTCAGCTCTGCCTAGCCTGCTTGATGGCCCATTAAGGACCATCAGCTATACAACTGACCCATTGAGAGAAGGCAGATATGCCTTGTGGCTCAGCAAGGTGTGCAGGGACCTGCCTATGGACAGAACTCTAAGGTTTTTCTATGTCGTGTGCTGGATAGAGTGTCCTTGGGACAAAGAAAGCAAAGACCACATGGCACGAGACTATAAAAGACTGATGCCTCATCTCCATCTGGTCTTCAGTCCTGCTTCATACCTCTGGAGGGACTTGGCTACATACTGAAGCTCTGTACAAAGGACTGAATGGCCCATCCCAGTTGTGGATGTACTCCAGAGACTTGATTTGAACCTGCAGTTTATTCCATCACTGCTACAAGCCTGAACCAAGAACTTTGCCAAAGTACAAGTTTTGCCCAGGCACCGTTTCCTAACGCTGGTCCTTGGTAACATTTCTTGATGGGGGGAAGGGAGAGAGATGAGGCGTTTTCTCTCTGTTTCTTTCCTCTCCATTTTCTGCTCCTTCCTTCAATTCCAGAAACCTCCCTTGTGTTTCAGACTGTGCAGTGACACCCTCCCCACCCCAGGACTATGGAGCCTTTGGAGCAGAAAGATCCTAGGAGCTAAGGATGAATCCAGGGGTCAGTAGCTGGCAGGAGGGAGAATGTAGAGAAGGGGGAGTCATTCTTCCCCTGCACTCCCAGAAGAGTTGCTAGGACTCCTTCCTGCCAGCTACTCACCCCCCCACCCAACAAGAAATGAGGCATCAGTCTTTTATAGTCTCTTGCCATGTGGTCTTTGCTTTCTTTGTCCCAAGGACACTCTATCCAGCACGTCACATAGAAAAACCTTAGAGTTCTGTCCATAGGCAGGTCCCTGCACACCTTGCTGAGCCACAAGGCATATCTGCCTTCTCTCAATGGGTCAATTGTATAGCTGATGGTCCTTAATGGGCCATCAAGCAGGCTAGGCAGAGCTGACACCAATTTGTCTGGCTGGGGTGTTCCCCAGAAGCATAGCACAAGTTGGAAATACAGGCAGCATAGAGCCAATATTCATAATGTCAACTAAAAAATGATACATATCTAGAGATAGCATAATTATAATCAGCCAATCATCACCTCTCCATAGACCCTTTATGTGACCACCTTTATACAATATTGGCTGCAAATATAGAACAGTGGTGGCAACGGTGATCTATACAGTTACAGATTATGTCAAGAACGTCACAGGAGGTGACATGGTATCAGTGAGACTGATACTGGAATACTGCCTCCAGTTTTGGTGTCCTCATTTGAAAAAGATGGTGTGAAATTGGAGTTGAGGCAGCAAAGAGCCACCAAATGTTCTGAGGGCTGGAGAAAAATGCCTTCTAGTGAGCTATTGAAAGAGCTCAACCAGTTTAGCTTATCAAAAGAAGATTGAAAGGTGACTTCATTGAAATGTTGAAGTGCCTTACTGGAGAGGAAAGATTGGCTATTAAAGGGCTCTTTAATGTAGCAGAGAAAGGCATTAAAAAACCCAATGGCTGGAAGGTGAAAAGAGACAAATTCATATTACAATTAAGGCACAAATATTCAACAGTGAGGATGATTCACCACAGGAACAGGCTACCAAGGAAATTGGTGCATTCTCCATCTCGTGACATCATTTCATGAAGACTAGATGCCTTTCTGGAATGTGTTTACCCCCAAAGTAGCTAGTGTGTCATACAGGAGGCCTGTGATATGCAGGGGTCAGATTAGATGCTCTAATGGTCTCTTCTGGCCATAAAGTCAACTAATTTTTGAAAAACTAAGTGTAGCATTGGGAGCAGCGTCTGATGTTTTCCTGTCTAGCCGGCTTGCTTCCTAGAACGAATGCTCCTTGAGTGGGGTGATCCACAGGGAGTAGCTCAAACCTCCAAAGTGCCTGGCCAGGGGCAGGACATTAGCCCAGCAAGGGAGGGGTGTGGCAGTGACATCACAAAGTCCTTTTGCAGGACCTCAGACTATTGGCCAAAGGTGGTGGGGAGGTGGTGACCTCACAGAGAGATGCTGACATCAGCCAAGCAGGACAGGGGCGAGGGGCCAGGGAAACCTCAGAGACCCCTGTGGCTTTGCTTCAGCAAGTCTCCTTCTCCAGGTCTCTCTTTGAGGACTGAGAGTATTCGGGTTCATGGACGTGAGCGCCAGGAGGAACCTCTTTTGAGTTTACTCCTTCCTTTTAGTGATTTTACTAGAAAACAGATGTCCCTGTTTAGAGGGTTAGAGCCTCCTCGAGGTTTGAAACTGTTCGGTCTGATCATTCTGGTGACAGTTGAATTCATGGAAAACATGATCTTAAGGATGCAGAATTTTATTCCACACCTGGGATTTTGTCCCTTAGAATCACTGGGGACATTAGGGTTTGTCCTTTTGTTTCAACTTTTCCTCCATTCCCCTTTCTCTTCCTCTCTTGCTTCTTTTGTCCTTTCTCCTGTTCCTCCCAATACCAGGAGGGTGTGTGTGTGTCTGTGTGTGTGTGTGTGTGTGTTTGGGAGAGTGCTCGGCAGCTCTCACTGTGGGAGGTCCACCCAAAACTGTGGAGCTGCAGTAGTGCTGGGGCAGTGATTCCCGCCAGTGACCTGGGCCATCCTTTTAGCTCTCTGGTGAGACCTCAGCCTCCTCCTCAGTCTCTACCCTGATTGCCTGAACAGGGGTTATTGACAGGAGGAGACTCAGGTCCTTGTTGTTCTCTTTAAGACCAAGTAAATAAGTCATAACCAGTTATATGTTTGACAAATTTTGCTGCTTCTCTGCATTAGTGGTCTCTGAGCAGTTCATGATTCTCTCTAACATTTCAGTTCTCCTCAAATACTGGCTGAATAATTACTGTGCACACTTGTTGGACTGGAGCTCATCTAAGAGCACTTTATTGAGGTCATTCAATGTATGAAATTCAAGATCCGACGGTTAATTTGAAAATCAGGGCTCTGGGGGTCCTATTCCCAATTCAGCCATTGACTGGCTTTGTGACCTAAGACAAGTCAATTCTCCTTTCTCAGCCTGAGCGTCTCCTCTTTCAAGTAGGGATAATAATGATCCGCTCCTACCTACCTCAACACACTCACTCTTCCCCAACACACACACACACTGTCTCTCCCCACACACAAACAGTCTCCACACTGCAGCTGAAAAGCAGCTGGCAATCTAGTAGGATGACCCAGGAACAATGGGATAGAGAAACCTGCATCACTGAAAGTGCAGCCACAAAGACACCACACACCAGCTTCCCCTAGCTGGCAAGAATCAAACCTCCACAGAAAGATCCCTATGGTATCGTAGGCCAGCTTCCTAAGGCTTCAGCCTCAACCACTTAACACTGGGCCTTTCTACACTCTGGTTCTGTTCTAACGGAAGGATCATTTCCAATTGTTCGCTCAGACCAGCTTGCCCAGCACCCTCACTGCTGTGCATCTCTGTATGTGTGGCCATGGCTGAACAGCAAGAATTCCTGCCCATTTCCCTTCTGGCTGGAGCATGCTTAGAGTGAGTTTGTGGTTAATGATGTTGCTGTAGATTGTTGGCTTCCTGCCTTGGCAATTCAGACAGTTCCTTTTCCCAACATATCTCCAGTACAGCAGTCCCTGGCTGGGTCTCCTGGGCAATGGAAAACATAAGAACATAAGAAAGGCCGTACCGGGTCAGACCAAAGGTCCATCTAGCCCAGTATCTGTCTACCGACAGTGGCCAATGCCAGGTGCCCCAGAGGGAGTGAACCTAACAGGCAATGATCAAGTGATCTTCCTCCTGCCATCCATCTCCATCCTCTGACAAACAGAGGCTAGGGACACCATTCTTACCCATCCTCGCTAATAGCCATTTATGGACTTAGCCACCATGAATTTATCCAGTTCCCTTTAAACATTGTTATAGTCCTAGCCTTCACAACCTCCTCAGGTTAGAAGTTCCACAAGTTGACTGTGCGCTGCATGAAGAAGAACTTCCTTTTATTTGTTTTAAACCTGCTGCCTATTAATTTCATTTGGTGACCTCTAGTTCTTGTATTATGGGAATAAGTAAATAACTTTTCCTTATCCACTTTCTCAATGTCACTCATGACTTTATATACCTCTGTCATATCCCCCCTTAGTCTCCTCTTTTCCAAGCTGAAGAGTCCTAGCCTCTTTAATCTTTCCTCGTATGGGACCCTCTCCAAACCCCTAATCATATTAGTTGCCCTTTTTTAACCTTTTCTAGTGCTAGAATATCTTTTTTGAGGTGAGGAGACCACATCTGTACACAGTATTCGAGATGTGGGCGTACCATGGATTTATATAAGGGCAATACTATATTCTCCGTCTTGTTCTCTATCCCCTTTTTAACGATTCCTAACATCCTGTTTGCTTTTTGATCGCCTTTGCACACTGCGTGACATCTTCAGAGAACTATCCACAATGACTCCAAGATCTTTTCCTGACGCTTGTAGCTAAATTAGCCCCCATCATATTGTATGTACATTTGGGGTTATTTTTCCCAATGTGCATTATTTATCCACATTAAATTTCATTTGCCATTTTGTTGCCCAATCACTTAGTTTTGTGAAAGCTTTTTGAAGTTCTTCACAATCTCCTTAACTATCTTGAGTAGTTTAGTATCATCTGTAAACTTTGCCACCTCACTGTTTACACCTTTCTCCAGATCATTTATGAATAAATTGAATAGGATTGGTCCTAGGACTGACCTTTGGGGAACACCACTAGTTACCCCTCTCCATTCTGAGAATTTACCATTAATTCCTACCCTTTGTTCCCTGTCTTTTAACCAGTTCTCAATCCATGAAAGGACCTTCCCTTTTATCCCATGACAACTTAATTTACGTAAGAGCCTTTGGTGAGGGACCTTGTCAAAGGCTTTCAGGAAATCCAAGTACACTATGTCCACCGGATCCCCCTTGTCCACATGTTTGTTGACCCCTTCAAAGAACTCTAATAGATTAGTAAGACACGATTTCCTTTACAGAAACCATGTTGACTACTGCTCAATAATTTATGTTTTTCTATGTGTCTGACAATTTTATTCTTAACTATTGTTTCAACTAATTTGCCCTGCATCGACGTTAGACTTACCGGTCTGTAATTGCCAGGATCACCTCTAGAGCCCTTTTTAAATATTGGCATTACATTAGCTAACTTCCAATCATTGGGTACCGAAGCCGATTTAAAGGACAGGTTACAAACCTTAGTTAATAGTTCCGCACTTCACATTTGAGTTCTTTCAGAACTCTTGGGTGAATGCCATCTGGTCCCGGTGACTTGTTAATGTTGAGTTTATCAATTAATTCCAAAACCTCCTCTAGTGACACTTCAATCTGTGACAGTTCCTCAGATTTGTCACCTACAAAAGCCAGCTCAGGTTTGGGAATCTCCTGACATCCTCAGCCGTGAAGACTGAAGCAAAGAATTCATTTAGTTTCTCCGCAATGACTTTATCGTCATTAAGCGCTCCTTTTGTATTTTGATCGTCAAGGGGCCCCACTGGTTGTTTAGAAGGCTTCCTGCTTCTGATGTACTTAAAAAACATTTTGTTATTACCTGTGGAGTTTTTGGCTAGCCGTTCTTCAAACTCCTCTTTGGCTTTTCTTATTAAACTCTTGCACTTAAGTTGGCAGTGTTTATGCTCCTTTCTATTTGCCTCACTAGGATTTGACTTCCACTTTTAAAGGAAGTCTTTTATCTCTCACTGCTTCTTTTACATGGTTGTTAAGCCACGATGGCTCTTTTTACGTTATTTTACTGTGTTTCTGAATTTGGGGTATCCATTTGAGTTGTGCCTCTAATATGGTGCCTTTAAAAAGGTCCCAAGCAACTTGCAGGCATATCATTTTAGTCACTCTCACTTTTACCTTTTGTTTAACTTTTGTTTAACTAACCATCTGCTTCCTCACCATGGGGAACAGGGGGAGAAAATGCTTTTTAAAAAGACTTTTGAAAAGTAAAAATTAAAACAAGCCAACCCCTCCCTTGCTTTGTGCTGGGTGCCCAGCTGTGGGCTTGTGTGTGTGTGTGTGTGGGAGGCTGGCGGGAGAGGTGTTCTGAGCACACCCGGTCAGGAAGGTGGAGTTGGCCAAAGGGGCAGGTTGAATCTTTAGCAGAGAATTCCTTTCTCCATTGTGTTAGCTAAGCGTTGCTGTTAAATGTCAGCCCACAAATGCGGCATTTGAAACAATCCGACTCTAAATCCCCACCCTCTCAGTTGCTGTAGTTCTCACATCCTCTGCTCTTGTGATGTCACCACATGCCATAGTGTCTTATTCCCATAGTGTCCTGTAGGTTAGACAGGAATAAGGTTATGAGGTAAAAACTGAAGCATAACTCCATCCCTTCCTCCTTTTGACTTCGGAAAAATAAATCCTGTCGCCTCCCTCAGTCCCAACCCAGCCCCACCGGCGCTGCTGCGGCTTGGAGACAGGAGCCCTCTCATCTGGCCCTGAGCTGCTGTGGGGAGAGAGGGCTGGAGGGGGCAGTTCTTTCTCTCTGGGGCAACCTGCTCCCCAATCTCCTCATTCCCAGCCCCACCCCAGAGCCCTCACCCCCTGCGCCCCTACCCTCTGCTCCAATGCTGAGACCCTCATTCCCAGCCCCACTCCAGAGCCTGCACCCCCAGCCGGAGCCCTCACATCACTGCGCCCCAACCCCCCCCCCCCCGAGCCTCTCCCACACTCCAAACCTTTCAGCCTCACCCCTGCCACACACCATCCATGTGCAGAATGAATTTTGTAAGGAGCGCAATATGCAGGTGATGTGTCACACCTCACCTCCATATTTGTGCCCAAAACAAAATTCATTCCACACATGGACATAACAAATTAGAGGAAACACTGCTCCTGACTTTCAGCCTCTCTCTCACATCTTGAATTTCACACATTGAGTGATCAGAATAAAGTGCCCTCAAGTGAGCTAGAGACCAACAGTGGTTCATAGTAATTATTCAGCAAGTATTTTAGAAGACCTAGGACATTACTGAAAATCATGACCTGCCAAGAGACAATTAATGGAGAGAAGCAGCAAGATTAATTCCATACATTGGATTGGTTGTGACTTATTTGCCTGATTTGAAAAGAGACCAAATTGACCTGAGTCTCCTTGGTGTCGATAGCCCCCTGCTCAGCCAATCAGCACTGAGACTCTGAGTGGCAGGAGGCTGAGGGGTCTCACCAGATGTCCCAAAGGACGGCCCAGGACACCATCAGAGGATCACTCTCAGACCCAGACCCACCTCTTGGTGAGGACCTCCCGCAATGAGAGCAATACCCCTCCCCTGCCCGCACTCCAGACCCGTCCCTCCTAGGTAGAGGGAGGGAAGCTGGAAAAGGGAAAAAAGAAGCAAGAGAAGAGGAGAAAGGAAGGAGGAAAGAGGAAAAGATAAACCAAAAAGGATACACCCCAATGTCCCCAGGGATTCCAATCATCAAAACCTAGGGAGGAAATCAAATTCTGCCACCTGAAGCCAGCGCTGTCTGTGCCTAGAATGCTGCCTGTGCCAGGTGGATCAGACGGAACAGGTTCCAAACCTCTCTGAGCCTCTTACCTTCTCAAAGGGAAGTTTGTTTTCGGCACAATCAGTGGGAGGAAAGGAGAAAACTCCACAGAGGTTCCTCCTCATGCTCACAACTCTGAATCCTAATTCTCTCTCAGCCCTCGAGGAGAGACCTCGCAAGGTGACTTGCGGCAGCAAAGCCGGGAGGTCTCAGAGACTGGCCTGGCCCTGCACCTCTGTCCTGCCCGGCTGATGTCGGGTCTCTCTGTGAGGTCACCCCTCCCACCACCTTTGCCCAATAGGCCGAGTTCCTGCAAAAGCCCTTTGTGATGTCACTGCCACACCCACCCTCCCCTCAAAGCTGATGTCCTGCCCTGGCCAGACTCGTTGAGTGTTTGAGTTGTTTCCTGGATCTGAGGTTGCCAACTTTCTGACCCAACAAAACTGAACACCCTCATCCTGCCCCTTCATCGAGGATTCTGGCCCACTCAATCCATCTCCCTCCGTCGCCGCTCTCCCCACGCTCACTCACTCCTTTTCACCGGGCTGAGGAGGGCTGAGGAGAGTCCTTTCAACTGGGTGTTGTCGGGACAGACCTGGGAAGGAGGCTGCCTGCCAAACACCTTTAAGAGGAGCCGTCCCTCCCTGTCAGAAGATCGTCTCCCTCCTTCAGTTCAGTGACCGCCTGAATTGTTCCTTGTCTCGGCAGAGTCGGAGGATTGAAAGCAGCAACGTCAAACCCCTGTGCAGCTAGCAGGAATGGACACAGACTCTCCCTTGTATCTCAACAGATATTTAGTTTTACTCTTGGTAAACTACAAGGCTAAAGGGCCGGCCGTGGCACCAGATCTAAGGAATGAAATACAACACAATCATCATCGTTATGCCCATCATTGCCCCTTTAACCTTCCGTTGTCTCTCTCTGACCACCGTCACCCTCCGTCGGCTCACTGAGATTGCCACACTCATTGCTTCCAACACACACCTGATCTCCAATTTTGCAGCCAAAAGAAAAGTGATAGGCTTTCTTAACCATAGTGTTTGTACTGCACTTTTGTGATGTAAAAGTCACCTCACCACAAACATAGCACAAGTTATCTGCACTGTTCACACAAGTACGAGGCATCTCTGCTCACTTTGGCTAAAGAGAAATGGGTCCCTTTGCAAAATCAAACACTGACAAATAAGAGAGCAAGACACTGTATGATTTCTAGAGCTGATATAGGGCAATTGGTTCAGCTTCATTATGATTGCATCATCCATGACTTCTAGGAATAACATGATGCAATTCATATCATGTATGAGGCAATACCAGCTTCAGATTGTATCCTTCATTGTTTTGCCTATAAAGCAAGTACTGTCCAAAGCCATTCATAGATTTATTCATAGATCCAGTCAAAGATGTATTATAGTCATTACTGGTTTAAATTGAGATCCGGTCCCTTTATAACTCACTTATCCTCCCCCATTCACAAGTCAAGGGTCATAAATACTGACTCAATAGCATATCTTGAAAACTAGAGCCAATCAAGAATTTTAAGCATCATTTTCGTTCTCAGTGACCCAGAATTAGTAAAGTTGGACTCCATTTATTTCAGAAGCATTTTGGCTGTAGAGCAGTGTAACAAGCCTCTCCTAGCTGCCTCCTGGTGGGGGGAGGCTGGGGAGCTGTGGGGACCTGTTTGAGAGGGTCACTAGTAGCAGCGTAGCACAGGAGGTGTCCTATCGGGTTGAGTCATTGCAGATGATGATGTAGTGCAGCAGACCCCCGTTTTGCCAACCTTGCATTAGGCAGCTTTCCATGTTAAGCGAACTCCCAGTGCCCACAGGTGCAGCAGCCGGCGATTTGTCCTGTGGCCGCTAGGTGGCGCTGCAGCCTCGCACTTTCCCGTTCCCCCGGGTATGGGAAGGTTTGATAAGGTGAGCTGGCTCCACCCGGCCCCGGGGAGATGCCGTCAGTGGGGTCTGCTGTGTAAGGGCTGAAAGTCAATTTGACTGGCATTTTATGATCTTTCAATCATGAAGGGGAGCAACTGCTTACCCTGACTGAAGCATCTTATCTCGTTTCCAAATTGAAGTGTCTCCTCTTGTGTGCGAAGAGACAGTTTAAGGACGCCACAAACGGGAGATGCTTTTGGTTTGGAAAACAAAATATTTTTGCAAAGATTTTTCATCCAAATTGATTTAGGATTAATGGGGTCAAATTCCATGCTGTGCCCTGTGGCTTTAAGGCATTGGAGAACTGCTGAAGAGGTTAAAGGCCGCAGAGCTGGGTAGCTGGGTGTGGGGCCTCCAAAGTTATTGTGCTCTGGGTGAGACTGAGCAGTTGTGGGATTGTGCAAGCTGTGGTGTTTACATGCACATAGAAAATGTAATGAAACTCCATTTTTAAAACCACTCATGTCTGGGAATGGAAGAGAAGCTCTTTGAAATAAGTGTCCCCTTCATACTCTTCAAGATCACTGGCTCCAACACTCAGCTGCCTCAGGGAACTCAGTGGTGGTGCATTTGATGGCAGATCGAGAGGTTTCTGGTTCAAGTCCAGCTGCTCTCTTACATGTCCCCTTTTTTTAATTGATCTATATTTTCATATCCATCTCCTGTATGTTCAGGAGTTCCGCTGAATGGGGAGGTGAAATTAATTTCACCATTCAACATTTTCCTGTTAAAATGTACAAACACTGAGCAAAGCTGTCCATCAGCTGAAATCTGTTCCAGTCCTCTGAGGCGCTAGTTTGTTTTTATTCTTGAAACAAAGATAGAGTACGACTGTAGATTTGCAGGACCTTGTTCTCCACGAGTGATGATGTGCAGAAGAAGAAGAACCAGTGGCTATCAAGTGGACACTAGGAGTTTAGACTTGCCTTCCAAGGAGTAATGGGGACAAAAGCCATATCTGGCTTCAAGAATAAGCTTAATGCGTTTATGGAGGGGATGGTATGATGGGATAGGCTAATTTTGGCAATGAATTTGGCAATTGATCTTTGATTCTCAGCAGGTAAGTATGCCCAGTGGTCTGGATGGGATGTTAGATGGGTGGGGATGTGAGTTCCTGCAGAGAATTCTCTCGTGGGTGCTGGCTGGTGAGTCTTGCCCACATGCTCAGGGTTTAAGTGATCAGCATCTTTGGGGTCAGGAAGGAATTTTCCTCCAGGGCAGATTGGCAGAGGCCCTGGAGGTTTCTCGCCTTCCTCTGCAGCATGGGGCACTGGTCACTTGCTGGAGGATTCTCTGCAGCTTGAGGTCTTCAAGCACAATTTGAGGAGTTCAGTAAGTGAGACATAGGTTAGGGGTTTGATCTAGAAGTGGATGGGTGAGTTTGTGTGGCCTGCATTGTGAAGGAGGTGGGACTAGATGATCATTATGGTCCCTTCTGACCTTAGAGTCTATGAGACCAGGAGTCCAGGGGAGGGTGGGGAGGAGGTGTGAGGGCGGCGGGGGTGGGTGGTGCAGGGCATTGGGAGTGTGGGGGCTGCGGGGGGGCTGGTGGGGGCCGGGGCGGCTGCTGCGGCTGCCCCCGCCGGGGCTGTAGGGGGGAGAGATCGGCAGTAGCCCCTTTGTGCCCAGCTCTGGGGGCAGGGAGGGTTCGACTTTTGCGGTGGCTGGAGCCAGCCCCTGAGCCGGAGCCTGCCGGCAAGGGAGAGACCTGGGGAAAGAGCTGGGGCTGAGCAGGAAAGTGAGTTTGTAGCTGCACTCACCACCCCAGATCTGCTGCTGAGGCCAAAGCAGAGGGTTCTTTTGGTTCAGTTCTTGGCTAACCTGCATTGAGCTGTACGCTCATTGCATACAATCCCTTCAAGCCTATCTTTGCGTAGTTAATCAATGTGTGTTCTATTTCCCCCTAAAACTCTGTGTTTTGCTAGATGTGCTTGGGGCACCTGCTCAGGACCAGAGACTGGTGCATGATCCTCTCCACTTGGAGGGAGGAGCAGACTGGGTAATAAACTGATCCCAATCAGAGAGGTTTCATATTGTTTTTTCATGTTGTCATAGGTTTTCTTCATATGGACTGCATGACCAAGTGGAATTGATGGCAAAACATTGCCATTATGCAGTAAAACAGCTTTAAGACTCGTCTTCGATGAATGAATGAACAGTCTCCACTCATGTGGATTGTGAATGATGTTGAGGGCTGCCATCACACCATCGGTTTTGTTGAACGCTACAAGATGGCCTTCCATGAAGAAGAATGGTTCAAGATCCTTTTGACGGCCAGGGAGCATGGAAACCCTAACATCACCTGCCAGGAGATTCCACTGCTGTAGTGCAGAGCCCAACAGCTCTGCCTTACTCTTGGGTAGTTCCGAATCCCTGACAAGGTCATTCCCTTCACCTTGTGTTATGAGGTGTCGTTCAGAGGAGGAGGATGGGAGAAAATGTGGGTCCTGTGACATTGATGGTTCAGGACCAGAAGTTTCATCCTCTTCCTCTTCCTCGTCTGACTCAAGTGAGAATGATTGTGGTGCATCAGCAACCAGCTGTCCTTCTCCGTGGGGTACTGGGCATAGAGCTGATGGAATGTTAGGAGAATGCAGCGTCCACTTTTTCTTCTTTGTCACACCTTTCCCAACTGGAGGCACCATGTAGAAGTAACAATTGCTGGTATGATCTGTTGGCTCTCTCCACATCATTGGCACTGCAAAAGGCATAAATTTCCTTTTCCTGTTCAAACACTGGCGAAGATTTGTTGCACAAGTGTTGTAGCATATGTGTGGGGCCCACCTCTTGTCCTGATCTCCAATTATGCAGCCAAAAGAAAAGTGATAGGCTTTCTTAACCATAGTGGTTCTACTGCACTTTTGTGATGCAAAAGTCACTTCACCACAAACATAGCAGAAGTTATCTGCACTGTTCACACAAGTACAAGGCATCTCTGCTCACTTTGGCTAAAGAGAAATGGGTCCTTTGCAAAATCAAACACTGACAAATAAGAGAGCAAGACACTGTATGATTTAAATAGCTGATATAGGGCAATTGATTCAGCTTCCTTATGATTGCATCATCCATGACTTCTAGGAATAACATGATGCAATTCATATCATGTATGGGGCAATACCAGCTTCAGATTGCATCCTTCATTGTTTTGCCTAAAAAGCAAGTACTGTCCAAACCCATTCATAGATTTATTCATAGATCCAGTCAAAGATGGATTTTAGTCATTACTGGTTTAAATTGAGATCCCGTCCCTTTATAACTCACTTCTCCTCCGCCATTCCCAAGTCAAGGGTCATAAATACTGACTCAATAGCATATCTTGAAAACTAGAGCCAATCAAGAATTTTAAGCATCATTTTCGTTCTGAGTGACCCAGAGTTAGTAAAGTTTGACTATATTAATTTCAGAAGCATTTTGGCTGTAGAGCAGTGTAACAAGCCTCTCCTAGCTGCCTCCTGGTGGGGGGAGGCTGGGGAGCTATGGGGACCTGTTTGAGAGGGTCACTAGTAGCAGCGTAGCACAGGAGGTGTCCTATCGGGTTGAGTCATTGCAGATGATGATGTAGTGCAGCAGACCCCCGTTTTGCCAACCTTGCATTAGGCAGCTTTCCATGTTAAGCGAACTCCCAGTGCCCACAGGTGCCGCAGCCGGCGATTTGTCCTGTGGCCGCTAGGTGGCGCTGCAGCCTCGCACTTTCCCGTTCCCCCGGGTATGGGAAGGTTTGATAAGGTGAGCTGGCTCCACCCGGCCCCGGGGAGATGCCGTCAGTGGGGTCTGCTGTGTAAGGGCTGAAAGTCAATTTTACTGGCATTTTATGATCTTTCAATTATGAAGGGGAGCAACTGCTTACCCTGACTGAAGCATCTTATCTCGTTTCCAAATTGAAGTGTCTCCTCTTTGTGTGCGAAGAGACAGTTTAAGGGGACGCCACAAACGGGAGATGCTTTTGGTTTGGAAAACGAAATATTTTTGCAAAGATTTTTCATCCAAATTGATTCATGATTCCACAAATCAACCTTGATTAATGTTCCTGGTATTTTCTAACAGAAAACTGTGTCGATGAAAATTGCACGCACATCCCTTCAATTGCTGGCCTCTGTCCCTCCCCCGGGGGTCTTGGTGTCTGCTGATGACAGCAAGAGTGAGAGCTGTTGGCTTTTCTCTCTAGCTGTGCCATCACTTTGCTGTGTGAGCTGGGATTGGTCATTTCCTCTCTGTACCTCAGCATCCCAATCTGTGTAATGGGAAATGAGACACGTCTGTAATGCCTGGCAGGAGCAAGGCTGGGCGAGAGAATGGACATTAAAGCACTTTGGGGAGGAGAAAGGGTTGTTTCATGCTGTTGTGTGCCAAGGCATTGTGACATTTGTGAAAATGTCTCGTGTAGAGAAAGAAGAAATGGTTGGGGACAAAGCTTGCAGGAGGATATGAATCAGAGAGGCCAGGGTATGTGTTTGGGGTCTCACCAGTGCTTCCCACCCCTTGCTGTCCTGTGGCAGGTGTAGCCCCTGACCCATGGCTCTCCTTGCGGTATAGGCTCTGCACAAGGTCTTGGCCAACCTCTCGGGTGCCATGCTGGGAGCTGCTGCAGAATCCCCACATATATACAGGCCCCAATACCTCTTGGTGGTGAGCCCACTGTGCGGGGGGGGGGCAGGAGAAGGGAATTTGATCTTAATGCTGGGGAGACCTGGAACGGAGTGACTGGAAGATCCATTTTCCAGCCTGTCCGCCTAGCTGGGATCCCACTGGGCCATCCAGAAGGTTGAAAAAGCTACTAGAGGGGAAGCTGTTCTAGAGTTGATTTTAACAAATAGGGAGGAACTCATTGAGAATTTGAAAGTAGAAGGCCGCTTGGGTGAAAGTGATCATGAAATCCTAGAGTTTGCAATTCTAAGGAAGGGTAGAAGGGAGTACAGCAAACTAGAGACAATGGATTTCAGGAAGGTGGATTTTGGTAAGCTCAGAGAGCTGATAGGTCCAGTCCCATGGGACTCAAGACTGAGGGGGAAAACAACTGAGGAGAGTTGGCACTTTTTCAAAGGGACACTATTAAGGGCCCAAAAGCAAGCTATTCTGCTGGGTAGGAAAGATAAAAAATGTGGCAAAAGACCAGCTTGGCTTAACCATGAGATCTTGCATGATCTAAAAAATAAAAAGGAGTCATATAAAAAATGGAAACTAGGACAGAGTACAAAGGATGAATATAGGCAAACAACACAGGAATGCAGGGGCAAGATTAGAAAGGCAAAGGCACAATATGAGCTCAAACTAGCTATGGGAATAAAGGGAAACAAGAAGACTTTTTATCAGTACATTAGAAGCAAGAGGAAGACCAAGGACAGGGTAGGCCCACTGCTCAGTGAGGAGGGAGAAACAATAAGAGGAAAGTTGGAATTGGCAGAGATGCTTAATGACTTCTTTGTTTCGGTCTTCACCGAGAAGTCTGAAGGAATACCTAAGAGAGTGAATGCTAATGGGAAAGGGCAGGCTTAGAAGATCAAATAAAAAGAAGTTAAAAATCACTTAGAAA
The DNA here is from genome assembly GCF_016161935.1 of Mauremys reevesii. Lineage (NCBI taxonomy): Eukaryota > Metazoa > Chordata > Testudines > Geoemydidae > Mauremys > Mauremys reevesii. Next base: position 24,864,100 of record NC_052639.1, read on the forward strand.
AGTTAGATGCCTGCAAGTCACCAGGGCCTGCTGAAATGCCTCCTAGAATACTCAAGGAGCTGATAGAGGAGGTATGTGAGCCTCTAGCTATTCTCTTTGGAAAATCATGGGAGACGGGAGAGATTCCAGAAGACTGGAAAAGGGCAAACATAGTGCCCATCTCTAAAAAGGGAAATAAAACAAGCCAGGAAAGTACAGAGCAGTTAGTTTAACTTCTGTGCCAGGGAAGAGAATGGAGCAAGTAATTAAGGAAATCATCTGCAAACACTTGGAAGGTGGTAAGGTGATAGGGAATAGCCAGCATGGATTTGTAAAGAACAAATCATGTCAGAGCAATCTGAGAGATTTCTTTGATAGGATAACGAGTCTTGTGGATAAGGGAGAAGCGAAGGATGTGGTATACCTAGAGTTTAGTGAGGCATTTGATACGGTCTCGCATGATATTCTTATCAGTGAACTAGGCAAATACAATTTAGATGGGGCTACTCTAAGGTGGGTGCATAAGTGGCTGGATAACCGTACTCAGAGAGTAGTTATGAATGGTTTCCAATCCTGCTGGAAAGGTAGACCAAGTGTGGTTCCACAGGGTCTGTTTTGGGACTGGCTCTGTTCAATATCTTCATCAACGACTTAGATATTGGCCTAGAAAGTACGCTTATGAAGTTTGCAGATGATAACAAACTGGGAGGGATTGCAACTGCTTTGGATGATAGCGCCATAATTCAAAATGATCTGGACAAACTGGAGAAGCGGTCTGAAGTTAACAGAATGCAGTTTAATAAAGACAAATGCAAAGTGCTCCATTTAGGAAGGAACAATCAGTTTCACACCTACAGAATGGGAAGAGACTGTCTAGGAAGGAGTACGGCAGAAAGGGATCTAGGGGTTATAGTGGAAACAAGCTAAATGTGAGTGAACAGTGTGATGCTGTTGCAAAAAGCAAACGTGATTCTGGGATGCATTAACAGATGTGTTGTGAGCAAGACACGAGAAGTCATTCTTCCGCCCTACTCTGGGCTGGTTAGGCCCCAAGTGGAGTATTGTGTCCAGTTGTGGGCACCGCATTTCAAGAAAGATATGGAGAAATTGGAGAGGATCCAGAGAAGAGCAACAAGAATGATTAAAGGTCTAGAGAACATGACCTATGAAGGAAGGCTGCAAGAATTGGGTTTGTTTACTTTGGAAAAGAGAAGATTGAGAGGGGACATGATAGCAGTTTTCAGGTATCTTAAAGGGTGTCCTAAGGAGGAGAGAGAAAACTTGTTCACCGTAGCCTCTAAGGAAAGAACAAGAAGCAATAGGCTTAAACTGCTGCAAGGGAGGTTTAGGTTGGACATTAGGAAAAAGTTCCTAACTATCAGGTGATGAAACAGTGGAATAATTGGCCTAGGAGGTTGTGGAATCTCCACCTCAGGCGATATTTAAGAATAGGTTAGATAAATGTCTATGCAGGATGGTCTAGACAGTATTTTGTCCTGCCATGAGGGCAGGGGACTGGACTCGATGACCTCTCGAGGTCCCTTCCAGTCGTAGAATCTGTGAATCTATGAGGTGCTAAGCAATAGCCAGCATGGATTTATCAAGAACAAATCGTGTCAAACCAGCCCTTGATAGCTACTTTAAGGTGGGTGCATAACTGGTTGGAAAACTGTTCTCCGAGAGTAGTTATCAGGGGTTCGCAGTCAGGCTGGAAGGGCATAATGAGTGGGGTGTCACAGGGCTCAGTTCTGGGTCCAGTTTTGTTCAATATCTTCCTCAGTGATTTAGATCGTGGCCTAGTTTGCAGATGACATGAAGTGGGAGGGTTGCCAGTGCTTTGGAGTATAGGATGAACTCTCAAACTGATCTGGACAAACTGGAGAAATGGTCTGAGGTAAATAGGATGAAATTCAATAAGAAGAAATGCAAAGTGTTCCACGTAGGAAGGAACAATGAGTTGCACACATACAGAATGGGAAATAACTGCCTAGGAAGGAGCACTGCGGAAAAGGATCCAAGGATCCTAGTGGACCACAAACTAAATAAGAGTCAACAGTGTAATGCTGTTGCAAAAAAGCCAATATCATTCTGGGATGTATTGGTAGGAGTGTTGAAATCAAGACACGAGAAGTCATTCTTCCACTCTACTCCGTCCTGATTAGGCCTCAACTGGATTCTTGTGTACAGTTCTGGGCATCACATTTTGGAAAGATGTGGACAAATTGGAGAAAGTCCAGAGAAGAGCAACAAGAATGATGAAAGTCTAGTAACATGACCTATGAGGGAAGATTGAAAGAATTGGATTTGTTAAGTCTGGAGAAGAGAAGACTGAGAGGGGACATTACAGTTTTCAAGTACCTAAAAGGTTATTACAAGGAGGCGGGAGAAAAAATATTCTCCTTAACCTCTCATGATAGGACAAGAATCAAGAGGCTTAAATTACAGCAAGGGAGGTTTAGGTTAGACATTAGGAAAAACTTGCTAAGAGTCAGGTGGTTAAGCCGTGGAATAAATTGCCTAGGAGGTTGTTGAATCTCCATCCTTGGAGATTTTTAAGAGCAGGTTAGACAAAGCCCTGTCAGAGATGATCTATATAATACTTAGTCTGGCCTTGAGTGCAGGCGACTGGACTCGATGACCTCTTGGGGTCCTTCCAGTCCTATGATTCTATGATCCAAAGGTCTTTACTTGCCTTAATGTCTACAAATCTCTGCAAAACTAAGTATGGGCCATTGAGCAGCCTCTGATGTTTTCATGTGTCACCTGCTTCGTGTCCAGAAGTAACACTGAGTGAGTGGGGGTGTGGGTGTGACACAGCAGGAGCAGCTCAAAGATGCAAAGGGGCTGTCCAGGGCGGTGACATCACACTAGCCTTTTACAGGAGCTGGGCTGATTGGTCAAAGGAGGTTGGGAAGCGGTGACCTCACAGAGAGTCTATGAGCAGGGGCAGGTAAAGAGGCTGCAGGGTGGGGGAAATGGCTTTGCTGCAGGGAGTCTCCTTCTCAAGGTCTCCCCTTGAGGAGTGAGAGAGAATACAGGGTCACGCCTGTGAGCGCGAGGAGGAGCCTCCTTGGGGTTTCCCCCTTTCCCCCTGCTAATTGAGTGAGAAGACAGACGTCCCTGTGGAGCAGAGAAGAGCCTCAGAGAGGTTTCATGTTGTTGTTTCATGTTGTCATAGGTTTCCTTCATATGGACTGCATGACCAAGTGGAATTGATGGCAAAACATTGCCATTATGCAGTAAAACATCTTTAAGACTCGTCTTCGATGAATCAACGAACAGTCTCCACTCATGTGGACTGTGAACGATGTTGAGGGCTGCCATCACACCATGGATGTTGTTGCAGGCTACAAGATGGCCTTCCATGAAGAAGAATGGGACAAGATCCTTTGACGGTCCCGGAGCAGGCTACATGAGGAAATCAGTCCTTTCGTTGGACTTGCTGGTAGAAGAGCCCAGTGATGTTGGAGCTCCCCGAGCGTCAGTGACAAACACAGCGCTCCAGCAACTGAGCTCTAGGGCTCGCTGCTGAAAGAAAAGCTTCAGGAGTGACAAAAGGCAAAGGGAGGTGCTGATCTTTAGCCAAGGGCAGGGAGCCCCATCCTCCAACATAGAGCATTTCCCTCGTTGTCTGTCTGTGCTGGGGCAGGAGAAATAACACGGCCTCCTGCTTTTGCTATTGCAGAGAGTCGGTTCTGACGGTCTCTCAAACCCAGGGTGCGAAACAGGCCTCAGAGTTGACTGGGTGTAAACAAGAACTACGCAGATAGACTGAGCCAGCTGGGAATTCAGATGTGCCCCTTTCCTGGAGAGATGGACTGAGCTGTGAGGGGACTGGAAGGAGCTCCCAATGTTTAACTTGCACTCGTTCAGCATCTTTCCTGCGAGTGCCGTCACTGTAGGTTAAATCCTCCAGCCCAGGACTCCCACCAGCTGTGGGCCTGACAAGCTTTCCTGGGATTGGATTCTGTAGAACAGGGGTGCAGGGAACCAGCAGGTGCATCTGACTCCTTGGTGAGGTTTTGCATGCAAGATTTTTGTGTGAGTCTTTGTGAGTCTGAAGCTTTGAGTGTGGACCTCTCAGTGAACTGACAGAGGGCGACGGTGGTCAGAGAGAGACAAAGGAAGAATAAAGAGGCACCGATGGGCATAACGATGATGATTGTGTTGTGTTTCATTCCTTAGATGTGGTGCCACCGCCCGTCCCTTTAGCCTTGTAGTTTACCAAGAGTGAAACTAAATATCTGTTGAGATACAAGGGAGTGTGTGTGTCCATTCCTGCTAGCTGCACAGGGGTTTGATGTTGCTGCTTAATCCTCGGCTCTGCCGGGATAAGGAACAATTGAGACCGTCACTGAAGTGAAGGAGGGAGATGATTTTCTGACAGGGAGGGACGGCACCTCTCAAAGGTGTTTGGCAGGTAGCCTCCTTCCCAGGTCTGTCCCGACAACACCCAGTTGAAAAGGGACTCTCCCCAGCCCTCCTCAGCCCGGTGAAAACGAGCGACTGAGTGAGCGTGGGGGAGAGCAAGTGATGGAGGGAGATCATAGAATCATAGAACCTCAGGATTGGAAGGGACCTCAGGAGGTATCTAGTCCAACCCCCTGCTCAAAGCAGGACCAACCCCAACTAAATCATCCCAGTCAGGGCTTTGTCAAGCCAGACCTTAAAAACCTCTAAGGAAGGAGATTCCACCACCTCCCTAGGGAACCCATTCCAGTTCTTCACCACCCTCCTAGTGAAAAAGTTTTTCCTAATGTCCAACCTAAACCTCCCGCTCTGCAAGTGAGCGAGCCAGGACCTCGCTGAAGGGGCGGGATGAGGGTGTTCAGTTTTGTGGGGTCAGAAAGTTGGCAACCCCAGATGCAGGGGAAACAAATCAAACACCCAACGAGTCTGGCCAGGGGCAGGACATCAGCTTTGAGGGGAGGGGTGGGTGTGGCAGTGACATCACAAAGGCCTTTTGCAGGAACTCGGCCTATTGGGCAAAGGTGGTGGGGAGGGGGTGACCTCACAGAGAGACCCCGACATCAGCCGGGCAGGACAGAGGTGCAGGGCCAGGTCTGTCTCTGAGACCTCCTGGCTTTGCTGCCGCAAGTCTCCTTCGCGAGGTCTCTCCTCGAGGGCTGAGAGAGGATTAGGATTCACAGATGTGAGCATGAGGAGGAACCTCTGTGGAGTTTTCTCCTTTCCTACCACTGATTGTGCCGAAAACAAACTTCCCTTTGACAAGGTAAGAGGCTCAGAGAGGTTTGGAACCTGTTCCGTCTGATCCACCTGGCGCAGGCAGCATTCTAGGCCCAGGAAACACTGGCTTCAGGTGGCAGAATTTGATTTCCTCCCTAGGTTTTGATGATTGGAATCTCTGGGGACATTGGGGTTTGTCCTTTTTGGTTTCCCTTTTCCTCTTTCCTCCCTCCTTTCTCCTCTTCTCTTGCTTCTTTTTTCCCTTTTCCAGCTTCCCTCCCTCTACCTAGGAGGGACGGGTCTGGAGTGCGGGCAGGGGAGGGGTATTGCTCTCATTGCGGGAGGTCCTCCCCAAGAGGTGGGTCTGGGTCTGAGAGTGATCCTCTGATGGTGTCCTGGGCCGTCCTTTGGGACATCCCGTGAGACCCTCAGCCTCCTGCCACTCAGAGTCTCAGTGCTGATTGGCTGAGCAGGGGGCTATCGACACCAAGGAGACTCAGGTCAGTTTGGTCTCTTTTCAAATCAGGCAAATAAGTCACAACCAATCCAATGTATGGAATTAATCTTGCTGCTTCTCTCCATTAATTGTCTCTTGGCAGGTCATGATTTTCAATAATGTCCTAGGTCTTCTAAAATACTTGCTGAATAATTACTATGAACCACTGTTGGTCTCTAGCTCACTTGAGGGCACTTTATTCTGATCACTCAATGTGTGAAATTCAAGATGTGAGAGAGAGGCTGAAAGTCAGGAGCAGTGTTTCCTCTATTTTGTTATGTCCATGTGTGGAATGAATTTTGTTTTGGGCACAAATATGGAGGTGAGGTGTGACACATCACCTGCATATTGCGCTCCTTACAAAATTCATTCTGCACATGGATGGTGTGTGGCAGGGGTAAGGCTGAAAGGTTTGTAGTGTGGGAGAGGCTCGGGGGGGGGGTTGGGGCGCAGTGATGTAAGGGCTCCGGCTGGGGGTGCAGGCTCTGGAGTGGGGCTAGCGATGAGGGTCTCAGCATTGGAGCAGAGGGTAGGGGCGCAGGGGGTGAGGGCTCTGGGGTGGGGCTGGGAATGAGGAGATTGGGGAGCAGGTTGCCCCAGGGAGAAAGAACTGCCCCCTCCAGCCCTCTCTCCCCACAGCAGCTCAGGGCCAGGTGAGAGGGCACCTGTCTCCAAGCCGCAGCAGCGCCGGTGGGGCTGGGTTGGGACTGAGGGATGCGACAGGATTTATTTTTCCGAAGTCAAAAGGAGGAAGGGATGGAGTTATGCTTCAGTATTTACCTCATAAACTTATTCCTGTCTAACCCACAGGACACTATGAGAATAAGACACTATGTCATGTGGTGACATCACAAGAGCAGAGGATGTGAGAACTATAGCAACAGAGATGGCAGTGGGGTTAGAGTCAGATTGTTTCAAATGCGGCATTCGTCGGCTGACATTTAACAGCAACGCTTAGCTAACACAATGGAGAAAGGAATTCTCTGCTAAAGATTCAACTTGCCCCTTTGGCCAACTCTGCCCCTTCCCTGACTGGAGTGTGCTCAGAACAGCCTCCCCACACACAAGCCCACAGCTGGGCACCCAGCACAAAGCCAGGGAAGGGGGTTGCTTGGCTTGTTTTATTTTTACTTCGCAGAAGGTTTTTTCAAAAGCATTTTCTGCTCCTGTTCCCCATGGTGAGGAAGCAGATGGTTGTGGGGAAGGGAACCTGAGAGCGGTGGAGCCGGGGCAGTGTGGGGGGGAGTTGGGGGAGGCTGAAGGGGGCAATGGGGGAAGTTGGGGGAGGCTGAAGAGAGCGATGGGGGAAGTTGGGGGAGGCTAAAGGAGCAATGGGGGAAGTTGGGGGAGGCTAAAGGAGCAATGGGGGAAGTTGGGGGAGGCTGAAGGGGGCAATGGGTTGAAGGAGGCCGGGGCAGAGAGGCTGTTGGGGGGCTGCTCGTCCCCACGGGAGGGGAGGAGGAAGAGGAGCTGCCCTTCTTTCTGAAGCTGTTTCCTGTTAGATCTTGCAACTTCACTGTTCCTGAGCAGGGTCCTGTGATGAAAAGGAAACTAGAGAGATTCGTGGTCCTGCTTTCAGCAGGGGCTTAGGCTAGATGAGCTCCTGGGGTCTCTTCCAACCCTCATTGTCTAGGATTCTGTGTTTCTGTGGAGGACAGGTCCATCAATGGCTGTTGGCCAGGGTGGGCAGGGATGGTGCCCCTAACCTCTGTCTGTCAGAAGCTGGGAATTGGGCGACAGGGATGGCTCCCTGGATGATTCCTGTCTGTTCATTCCCTCTGGGGCACCTGGCACCGGCCGCTATCGGCCGACAGGACACTGGGCTAGATGGAGCTTTGGTTTGACCCAGTCTGGCCGGTCTTCCCTTCTAATGCTCTTCTCACATGCTCAGTAACAGCTGCAAGCTGCTGCCCTCACGCGCCATCAGAATCTGCTCCCTGCAATCAAAGGCCGGAAAATCCCCCTGAAGGGGGGAATCGGAGGGGCGGGATGGGCAGAGGGACAAAACTGGGACAGGATCAGGGGTTCAGACGGGGGCTGCCATGCCAGGTAGGTGCAGAAGGGAAAACCCCCAGCTAGAGGGAGGCAGAGGGGATAGAAGTCCCCACAGATGGGGTGAGCCGGCAGCAGCAGTTCCAAACTAGGGTGTGGTGGATGGTAGAAGGACTCGTGTTCCTCGCACGATGGTCCCTCTCAGCCCCCCCTCCCCATGGCTGTGGTGTTAAAGGCCCCGCATGGCCCAGTGCCCAGGCACCACAGCAGTGCTCTATCTAAAATGGTGACTGAGCTGCCAAGGGAGCAGGAGCAGCTCCAGGCCCCAGCACGCCAAGCGCGTGCTTGGGGAAGCAAGCCAGGGGGATCTCCGCTGGTCCCGCAGCTTCAGTGGACCCTCCACAGGCAAGCTGCTGAAGGCAGCCTGCCTGCCGTGCTTGGGGCGACAAAATCCCTAGAGCCGCCCCTGCAAGGGAGGCGTGATTGAGGGAAATAGTTTAAACCACTCCCCCACCATCATAAAACAAACTGATGATCATCAGTTCATCCCTTCCCCACTGAACTGCCCAGTGCCTGGCTCGGAGGTAGAGGCAGGAGGAGAGAGACAAGGGTGAGATTTCAGCATCTCCAGGTAGGTCCCACGGCTCCAGTTGCCCCAACAAACACTGCGGAGTTTTAATCCGTAGCTGCAGGCCAGCTTTAGGGCTATTCCACCAATTCCCCCGAATTGGGACCCACACCTAAGAGGGCCCTGTACCCAGTAAGAATCCCTTCCCTGGCTAGAGGCGCCTTTTTAATTTTTACTCACCCGGCGGCACTCTGGGTCTTCAGGGGCATGTCGTCGGCGGGTCCTTCACCCGCTCCGAGTCTTCGGCGGCACTTTGGCGGCGGGTCCTTCAGTGCCGCCGAAGACCTGGAGTGAGTGAAGAACCCACCACCGAAGTGCCACCAAAGACTCGGAGCACCGCCCGCTGAGTACAAGCCCCACGTGTTTTTTAACGTGGTTTTTTGTTTTAGTCATCCTGGCGGGCCCCATCGAAACTGTTCGAATTGGGCCCCGCACTTCCTAAAGCCGGCCCTGAGCATAATTCTAATCAGCCAATCATAACCTCTCCATAGACCCCTTACACGACAACCTTTATGCAATATTGGCTGCAAATCTAGAATAGTGGTCACAACGGTGATCTATACAGTTACAGTTTATGTCAATAACATCACAGGAGGTAACACGGCATCAGTGAGCCTGATATTGGAATACAGCCTCCAGTTTTGGTGTCCTCGTTTGAAAAAGAAGTTGTGAAATTGGAGCTGGGGCAGCAAAGAGCCACCAAATGTTCTGAGGGCTGGAGAAAATGCCTTCTAGTGAGCTATTGAAAGAGCTCAACCTGTTTAACTTATCAAAAGAAGATTGAAAGATAACTTCATTGAAGTGTTGAAGTGCCTTAATGGAGAGAACATATTGGGTATTAAAGGGCTCTTTAATGTAGCAGAGAATTATTACTATTATGCTTCCCCACTGCAGAACTCCAGTTTTAGGCTGTGCAAGAAGCCAGAGCAGGCATGAGGGTTTCACCCATAGTTTTAATAGAGCTCCCGCTGCTTAACTTTGCTCTTCATTCATATCTCCTCAGTTAATATACAGTGAACCAGTGTGAACATAATCTTACTGATTTCAACAAGAATGCTGGTTCTTGAACGTAATCAGAGTTTATTCCTAGTTTGTGGTTTTAATTGACTTCTTATAAATAGTCTAGCTCCTGGCTTAGTTATGGAAAAGTAGGTAGACACTAGACAGACGGATTATTTTTCTATGGGGCTAGATAGAGAGAGACATGGTTACGTCTGGGGTTAGATAGACAGAAGCACGTCATTAGACAGACACAGGAGAAAGGAAGGATGGTCCAGAGGTTATCGCACTCGACTAACACTTGAGGGGTCTGAGTTTAAGTTCTGCCTTCACTGCAGACTTCCTTTGTGACCTTGAGCAAATCACTTAGGGCCAGATTTTTTAAAGGGATTTCAGTTCCTAATTCCCATTGAAATCAATTCAGGCCTCAGATCAGGAGCAGGGGCTGTCTTAAAGTCCTCTGCACAGAATAGCATCTTGACAACGGCTTCACTGTTGTGATGCACTTTAACCTGTTTCTATGCACATTCCGAGGTGCGTCCCTGCTGCGGGCCTTGTGTACATTGCAGGTAACAGCATGACCCCTCCCTACCACCTCAGAAGGCCCCTCCCATCAGTTTTGCAATTTGTACTTTTCCACAAGGAATAACACCAGCAGAAGATCCCCTGCATCAAACGATCGCTCACAAGGAGAGAGGAACCCCCTTTATCCCATCGAATTGGGACCAGGGCCAGATTAGTTAACCAAAAGGTCGGATCATCGCATGAATGGGAAAGTGCCAGGCTGCATCGCCATCTAGTGACCATAGGAGAGATTGCCCACTTCTGGACCTGTGTGCGCTGGTTGTTGGGTTCATATGGAGAACCGGAGAATTCTGGAATGTGTTTGCCCCAAAAGAAGCTATTGTGTCATACAGGAGGCCTGTGATATGCAGGGGGTCAGATTAGATGCTCTAATGATCTCTTCTGGCCATCAAGTCAACTAATTTCATAAAAACTAAGTGTAGCATTGGGAGCAGCGTCTGACGTTTTACTGTCTAGCCGGCTTGCTTCCTAGAACGAATGCTCCTTGAGTGGGGTGATCCACAGGGAGTAGCTCAAACCTCCAAAGTGCCTGGCCAGGGGCAGGACATTAGCCCAGCAAGGGAGGGGTGTGGCAGTGACATCACAAAGGCCTTTTGCAGGACCTCAGACTATTGGTCAAAGGTGGTGGGGAGGTGGTGACCTCACAGAGAGATGCTGACATCAGCCAGGCAGGACAGGGGCGAGAGGCCAGGGAAACCTCAGAGACCCTGTGGCTTTGCTTCAGCAAGTCTCCTTCTCCAGGTCTCTCTTTGAGGACTGGGGGAGTATTGGGGTTCACGTACCTGAGCGCCAGGAGGAACCTCTTTCGAGTTTTCTCCTTCCCTTTTAGTGATTTTACTTGAAAACAGCCGACCCTGTTTAGAAGGTAAGAGCCTCCTCGAGGTTTGAAACTGTTCAGTCTGATCCATCTGGTGACAGTTGAATTCATGGAAAACATGATCTTAAGGAGGCAGAATTTTATTCCAAACCTGGGATCTTGTCCCTTAGAATCACTGAGGACATTAGGGTTTGTCCTTTTGTTTCACCTTTCCTCCATCCATCCCTCCTTTCTCTTCCTCCCTTGCTTCTTTTGTCCTTTCTCCAGTTCCCCTCCTAACACCAGGAGAGGGTGTGTGTGTGTGTGTGTGTGTGTGTGAGTGTGTGTTGCGGGAGAGTGCTCGGCAGCTCTCACTGTGGGAGGTCCACCCCAAACTGTGGAGCTGCAGTAGTGCTGGGGCAGTGATCCCTGCCAGTGACCTGGGCCATCCTTTGAGCTCTCTGGTGAGACCCTCAGCCTTCCATCCTCAGTCTCTACCCTGATTGTCTGAGCAGGGGTTAATGACAAGGAGGAGACTCAAGGCCTTTTGTTCTCTTTAAGACCAAGTAAATAAGTCATAACCACTTATATGTTTGATGGATTTTGCTGCTTCTCTGCATTAATGAGTCAAGTATGAAGCATAATTAAAAGACCAGCGGTCACAATATTAATGCACAGACAATCAATGCAGTCAATCAATGCAGTTGTAGATAAATCTCTGCATTAAGAATTTTTGTATAACTTGTATATGACTTTGTATTGAACCTTGGTAATATGTTATAGCGGGCCCCTAAGGTAGTGTAATTAAGGTAAAAGAAAAGTGTCTTTTGCTAGAAGTAGAATAAGATCTCCCCACTTGGTAATCAACTGCCCTGTTGAATGAATGAGGTGTGACTGAGCAAGGCGTGGAGGGCAGTACCTCCAGACAGCTGCAATCCTTGGAGAGGGGCTGGCAGCCCAACCAAGGACAATCAGGCTTGGCAAGTGGGCTGACTAGAGAAGAGCAGACATACTGATGGCCTCGGGGATAAGAAGCAAACACCTTCCTGTGGGAACAACCCCCAGCCCAGAGAAAAGCAGCTAGAAGGACCAACAGACAAAGTCACAGATTTTGAATCTGGGAGATTTGCCCTCTCCATCCACCGACTCGCTGCTTGCCTCCTCACCCCCACCCCAAGTATAAAGCCTCATTCAAAGACCCAAGGAGTCACTATATTACTGCACAGAGCCCTCCCCTCCCCGAGGAACTCTGCCCCTCACCTGCCTCAGGCTCTGCAAGGAGTTTGGGTCGGGCGAGGAGGTCTGGGGTGCAGCCCTGGGTTGGGGCAGGGGTTTGGGGTGTGGGATGGTTGAGAGGTTGGGCTCTGGAATGGAGTTTGGGTGCTGGGTGCAGGCTCCAGGCTGGGGCACAGGGTGGGGGTGCAGGATGGGTGGAGGCAGGGGCGACTCTAGGCACCAGCAAAGCAAGCAGGTGCTTGGAGCAGCCCATTTGCAGGGGCGGCAGCCAGCAGGGATCCAGCCTGGGAGCTGAGAACCAACAGGGGCCCTGGGAGCTGTAGTTCCTGGTTAGCTCCCTGCCTATAGAGCCAGCTCTGGAGCAGGGAAACCTACATTTCTCAGCATTCCCTTGGCCGCTATCAACAGGAAAGGGAGGGGGAGGGAGTACGGTAGCTGAAACCTCAAGCTGCAGCTTGCTGTCAATGGAGAGCTCACTGCTAGAGCGGGGTGGCACTGTGAATGGGGAACGAGTGTGCCCAAGTTGTAGAAGGCTTTGCCCTAGATATCCCCTTCAGAAGACATCCCCAGACTGGATTAGAGATACTGGTGTGACCTCACCTTTAATCCCCAAAGTAAGGAATAGGGTGGACTAAATGGACAGTTCCACTATATATCAGAATCCTAGCAAGGGAGGTACGTGGATCCCACTAGAATTTAAGAGTAAGGGAGGAGAGGCTCTACTGGACCTGGGCAGCTTTAGATACAGTACCAGGCACGTAGAGGATTTCCACTTCTGAGCCATCGAAGCAGAAATTGACTTTTCCTTTCCAGATTTAGCTAATATTCAGAAAGGGAATCTAGCACCTGCCTTCCAGATTTGAACACCCTCAAAATTCAGGAGTGCTGAAGCTCAATTTGGGCAGCTGTTACTTCATTTCTCCCAAATCAAATATACTGATTCACTGTAATTTGCTGTAGAAAAAGTTGGATAAACTTGAGCAAGAAATGCTTCCCAGTGGTTTTTAAGACTGGAATTGCTATTTTCAACAGCCATTGCCTTTGTTTGTTTGTTTTATAGTTTTATTTGTTTAAAAGGAAGACAGTGATATTGCATTGGCAAATTGCCCATAGAAACAAAGAATGGAACATAAGAATAATAAAGGCACCTCAACGTTTCCTCATTTCTGTAGGACAGTCTTATAATATGCATCCAGATATCCTTTAATCACACAAGCTGGAAATTGTTGCATGTTACTGCAGTTCTGTAACCATATGGGAACCAATCCTGTCTGTGTTCTGTGCACATCCAAAATTCCTGCTGAATGACCCACTCTGGGAGCAAGTTACCAGTGACCCAGGGCTGGGGTGGAAGGAGGGTGCAAGTGGGCGGGGGGAGCCCAGAGCTGGGGCAGCACGGGGTGCATGTGTGGGGAAGATCCCAAGGCTGGGGTGGCAGAGGGTGCTGGTGTGTGTAGGGGAGAGCCCAGGCTGGGATGGCATGGGGTGCGGGTGTGTGGGAGAGAGCCCAGGGCTGGCAGTAGGGGGGTACAGGTTGGGGGGGAGGCCCAGAACTGGGGCAGCAGGGGGTGTGGGTGGAGGGGCAGAGCCCAGGGCTGGGGCAGCAGGGAGATTCAGAGAGGAGCCCAGGACTGGGGTGGGGACAGCCAATATTTTTTTTTGCTTGGGACAGCAAAAAACCTATAGTTGGCCGTATCTCCACCCACCGTGAGGTAGGTAGGAGCGGATCATTATTATCCCTACTTGAAAGAGGGAGAAGATAAGGCTGAGAAAGGATAATTGACTTGTCTTAGGTCGCATAATCAGTGGCAGAGTTGGGAATAAGACCCAAGAGCCCTGATTTTCAAACTAAGCATCGGATCTTAAATTTTCTACATTGAATGATCTGAGTAAAGTGCTCTCAGATGAGCTCCAGACCAGCAACAGTGCACAGTTAAGTATTCAGCCTATATTTTAGGAGAACTGCATGTTAGAGAGAATCATGAACTGCTCAGAGACAATTAGTGCAGAGAAGCAGCAAAATTCATCAAACATACAACTGCTTATGACTTATTTACTTGGTCTTAAAAAAGAACAACAAGACCTGACTCTCCTCTCTGGCAATAACCCCCTGCTCAGCCAATCAGGGAAGAAACTGAGGATGGGAGGCTGAGAGTTCTCACCAGAGAGCCCAAAGGATGGCCCAGGTAACTGGTGGGGATCACTGCCCTGCAACACACACACACACACACACACACACACACACACACACACACACACACACACACACACACACAGCCCTCTCCTGGTTTTGGGAGGAGAACAGAAGAAAGGATAAAAGAAGCAAGAAACGAAGAGAAAGGAGGGAGGGAGGGATGGACGAAAAGGTGAAACAAAGGACAAACCCCAATGTCCCCAGTGAATCTAAGGGACAAAATCCCAGGTACACAATAAAATTCTGCCTCCTTAAGCTCGTTTTTCCATGCCTAGAATTCAACTCTCACCAGATGACTGAGACTGAACAGGTTTCAAACCTCGAGGAGGCTCTTGCCTTCTAAACAGGGACATCTGTTTTCTAGGAAATCACTAAAAGAGAAGGAGAAAACTCGAAAGAGGTTCCTCCTGGCGCTCAGGTACGTGAACCCCAATACTCCCCCAGTCCTCAAAGAGAGACCTGGAGAAGGAGACTTGCTGAAGCAAAGCCACAGGGTCTCTGAGGTTTCCCTGGCCCCTCGCCCCTGTCCTGCCTGGCTGATGTCAGCATCTCTCTGTGAGGTCACCACCTCCCAACCACCTTTGGCCAATAGTCTGAGCCCCTGCAAAAGGCCTTTGTGATGTCACTGCCACACCCCTCCCTTGCTGTGCTAATGTCCTGCCCCTGGCCAGGCACTTTGGAGGTTTGAGCTACTCCCTGTGGATCACCCCACTCAAGGAGCATTCGTTCTAGGAAGCAAGCCGGGTAGACAGTAAAACATCAGATGCTGCTCCCAATGCTACACTCAGTTTTTTAGAAATTAGTCGACTTTATGGCTAGAAGAGACCATTAGAGCATCTAATCTGACCCCTGCATATCACAGGCCTCCTGTATGACACAATAGCGGGTGGGAGGGGGCTGTGGGGGTGGGCAGTGGCGGGGGGACAGGTGAGCCAGCGGCTGACCCCAGCTCACCTCCGCTCCACCTACTCCCCTGAATGTCCCACCCCGCTTCCGTGAATCAGCTGTTCGCGCAGGAAGCCTTGGAGGGAAGAGAAGCGGTGTGGCAGCTTCGCGCTCAGGCCCAGTAAGGTGGAGACAGAGACAAAGTGAGCTGGGTCAGGGGGGCCGCCCGCACCACAGCAGGTAACCCGGGGTGCACAGGGGAACCGCTCCCACCCCAGCTCACCTACCTCCCTCTGCCACCCTGGGCCTTAGTGTGAAGGCGCCATTTGCTTCTCAGTCCTCCCAGGCGTCCCGCGCGAACCATCAGGGGCAGGGGTTCCAGAGGTGGTCAGGGGACAGGGAGAAGGGGTGGTTGAATGGGGCAAAGGTCCCAGGGGGGCCATCAGGAATGAGGAGGGGTTGGATGGGGTGACAGGGGGCAGTCAGAGGACAGGGAAGGGCAGTGGATGGGGTGGGATCCAGAGGGGGGGCATAAAAGGAACGCAGGGGGTTGGATAGGCGCAGGAGTCCCGGGGGGACACAACCCCCTGGGGTGAGGAGGGAACTGGTTGTTAAGATTTTGGTAGCTCATCCCTGGCCAGGGGGGTGGGAGGCTGAGGAGGAGAGCAGGCGGGCAGTGGCAGGGGATGAGTATGCGAGCCGGGGAGGGGAGAGCTGAGGTGAGCTGGGGGACTGAGGAGGTGAGCGGGCAGGAATTGGTGGGTTGGCAGGTGAGCTGGCGGTGGGGAAGGGGGTTGAGAAGGTGAGCGGGGGGTGGGAGGCTGAGAAGGCGAGTAGTGAGTCAGTGGCTGACCTGTTCTACTGATCTGGTCTGGCTCCCATCCCCTCTCCGAGGGTTGCAGCTGTCTGGGGGTGTTGCCTTCCACATTCACACCTCATTCATTCAATAGCATAATTGACTACAAAGTGGGGGGAAGATCTTATTCTACTTCTAGCAAAAAGAGAGTTTTCTTTTACCTTCGTTATACTACCTTAGGGGCCTGCTATAACTTATTACCAACATTCAATACTGCTGTTTTGGCGGGGTGGTGCTGGGGAAGGAGGGTTTGTTTCCACAGGGCGGACAGTGCTTGGGGGTTTTGTGGGGCTGGGTGGCACTGGGGGGTTTCAGTGGAGCCAGGGGGGTTTTGGCCCTCAGCTGTTTTCTTTGGAGTACTATTGCCCTTGCCGCTTTACGAGTTGTGCAGTCCTGGACTAAACCACAGACTCTGGACTCAGCATTCAAGTATCCTGCAGTCTGAACTTCGAATCCGATACATTCCCTCATTGGCTACCATTGTTTTCCCAGCATGGAAGTGCTTTTTGTCCAACAAGGCAGCCAGATTGGGATCCATAGGCATGGAATGGCTCTGAAGGAATCAGCTGTTTCTCTCTACGCTTCATGAAACTTTGGATTGAAATGGTAAAGGACAGTTGTTCCCAATTTAATCATGGTGTCCTTTAGGAGTGTGACCAAGGCCACTTAACTAGGGAGCAGGGGTCTAAAAAGAGTTTACCTGGGCCACAGGTCACCATAGCTTCCATCTCGGGGGTGAAAATCAACCACCAGTACCTGCAATTTCTACCCGAGTTCTTGTCAAATCTGTGACCTTGCTTGGAGTAATTTTATACTTCTCTGGCGTAGAATTCTTCACCAACTGCACAACAGATCAGTAGTGATAGTGAGGTACAACTCCCCCAACTATGCCCTTTTATTTCTTTAATCTGGAGGCACAGATTTAAATTAGGGACTAAATTCAGATGCAGCTTAGAATCCCTGTAAGACACCAAATGTCAGGTCTCTATTAAAAACAGGCATCTTTCTGCAGCTATATCACATTCAACACACATTCCATTTTCTACACATTTGCAGCACCTCCAGGGGTGAGCTGAAGACAAATGTCATTTCCATTTTTCCCATCCCTACCTCAATATGGATTGTATTTCCCAAATAATAGGCAATAAGCAGCTGATTAGGAAGGAGATATCTTCAGGAGCGACTCTTGCAGGGCCTGGGCCACAACGACTTTGGTAGTGAAATCCATTGGTATTTTGCTTCATTCCAAGTCATTTACTAAGGAATCCTCTTCTCAGCCCTTTAGAAAAAATAGTGACCTAACCAATTGAACAAATGGAGGATTGGAATGGTGATCGGGAATAAGGGAATCCTCTGACTTACACTAACTTCTTCTGTTGTTACAAAGGGTGAAATGACATTTTCCCTATCCCTGCCCTGTTCCTGCTCTTTGTTATAGTTCAATATATTTTAAGTGAGGAAAATGATAATAAAAATATCTGCTCTCCAGCACAACCTGAAGCAACATCAGAGCAACTGGGAATGAAACAATTGGTTTCCAAAGGGGAACTCGATGACTAACACTTGGTTTGAAATGGGGAACAGTATAACCGTGATGCTCAGGGTTTGTTTAGACTAGGAAAAGTGATGGAGTTTAGGTCAGGTCAAAGGAAAGCTAATGCCAACCACTGCACCTGGGCTGCAGCTGCATCTGCACTACAACTATAATTGTCTTTTACACCAAGATCACTAACTTGAGCAGCCAATGCCATGTACAGCCCTAGTGGATGGAAGGCACAGGTAGTTTTTGCCTCAGTGTAGCTTGTTGGGATCAAACCTCTCTCTCACCTGGAGCTGATGAACATTCCTGGCTGGAGGGACACACACTCCTACGACTCAAAAGGAAAGGAGTTGATAGAAAAGATCACAGGACTGACCCCAATGAAGGGTGAGCTGCAAAATGCAGAAGCAGGTAACTCATGTGTGGGAGCTGAGAGACCACAGTGAAGATGGAGCAAAGACCACAATGCAGGAATGAGCAAATGCGATAAAAACAACAAAAACTCCCCCTCAACCTTTGGCCAGCCCTAATCAAGGCATTTATTACAGTTCTCTCCCATGTGGATTTTCTGATGTTTAATAAGGTTTGTGCTCTGACTGAAGCTTTTCCTACACTCAGATCATGTGTAGGGTCTCTCTCACAGTGGATTCTCTGAGGTGCGATCAGGGTAGAGTTCTGAGTGAAGCTTTTCCTGCACGCAGAGCACGTGTAGGGCGTCTCTCCTGTGTGGATTCTCTGATATCTGATAAGGTGTGAGCTCTGATTGAAGCTTTTTCCACACTCAAAGCATGTGTAGGGCTTCTCCCCTGTGTGGATTCTCTGATGTGAAATGAGGGTTGAACTATGAGTGAAGCATTTCCCACACTCAGAGCATCCATAAGGTTTCTCTCCTGTGTGGATTCTACGATGTGTGATAAGGTGTGAGCTCCAATTGAAGTGTTTCCCACACTCATGGCATGTGTAATGTGTGTCTTCCAAGTTGATTCTCTCACTTGTAATAAGGTCTGTGTGGCTACTGAAGTTTTCCTCTGGCCTCTGCTGAGTCTCACAGGCTTTTGCTTTTGCTTTTTCTGGGAGTGCACAACTCCAGGAAACATTCCCTTTCGATCTTCCTGATAATGTCCCATGTGGTTCTATTGGCTCAGCATCTTCCTGCTGGGGTTTCTCCTCCTTGTTATCACTCACCATCCCGTCACCTGATGGGAGACAGAGAGAATGAGACATAGGTCACTCTCTGTGCCTGAGAGAAAGGAAATCTCAGAGATAGGAATAGAAAAAGGGATGAACCAACCAAAATATATGTTGGAGATTTTCCCCAAACCTCTCCCCAGAGGAGAATGGAAGGGATCAGTTTTGGTCTGCATCTCACCAGAACTCTCAGGGGAAAGCGAGATTGGGGGGGACCTGCTGCCAGTTGACAGTCAGGATAGGTGGGATGCTGTAAGTGACATCTATCTAATGATGCCACATCTGCAGGGAACAATCCTGAACTTGGAGAGCTCACAAGGTCTTTGTAGGGCATCCCAAATGTTTCCTGGACAGTTTTCGAGTTGGTTTAACCAATTCCCCACCTGTGCAGGCAGCTCTCAGAGCCCTGGAGACCTGGGACCCACGGCTCTTCCCCTCATTCCAGCTGCGAGATCACATCAGGTTTGGAAACTGGAAACTCTACTCAAGGCAAAGAAATCAAGGGAGGTCAGTGGAATTTGTGGGATACTTTTCACAAATAATAGTCCATGGTTTTAAGCCAATCTCCTTTTAAGCAGTAACATCCCAGGGCCAGCTTCCTTGGCTCAATGTGGCAGGAGAGTAATTATTCTAAATCACATTCATTACCTCAGTGCCTAGGGACCAACTAACAGGGGGTCCCCATTGTGCTAGGCACAGTACAAACGCAGAATAGTAGATGGCCCATGCCCTGAAGAATTACAATCTAAATAGAAAAGACAAACACAGAATGGAGGAAGGGGTCGAATCCTCTGTTAGAATAGAGATATTCAGGTCTGCCTGTAAAGCCTATACATTAAGAACTTACAATTGTTTTTATCACTTAACTAGTTACAGGAGTATGAAAACAAAGAATGAAAATCTCAGTCTGCCTGTGTATGGGTCTTCTCTCACTAGGATCAGGGCCGGCTCCAGGCACAGCTGAGCAAGCTGGTGGTTGGGGCAGCAGATTCTAGGGGCGCATCCGCCCAATCCTAGGCGGCACTGACGGGGTTTTTCTGCTGCTCTGGCTGCCCTGTAGGGGCGGAGGAGGGCAGCGCCCTGCAGCGAGCCCGGCAGGGCAGCCCGCGTCCTTCCTCCTGCCAACCGGAGCAGCTGCAGCTCGGAGCCCTCCTGGCAGGCGGCGCGGAGGTGGTGTTTGAGCAATTGGTCCTGATTTGGCACTCTCCGTTGCCGCTCTGGCCCCGTTGTTTTTGTTTTGTTTTTCCCCTGCAGCTCCGGTGGCCCCCACCCTCCATTTTTTTTTTTGCTTGAGCGGCAAAGCCAGAGCCGGCCCTGACTAGGATAGTCTGAGGCCTTTTTCTTAGGCTAAGGACTTTGGCTAAGCAGCAGGGGCAGCCATTAGCTGGGAAGCGAAGGGTCACATCCTCTCATCCCAAACCAGTCACACTGAAATAAGGTGCTATTAGGCTGTTAGGAAGACGATCCTGTCTGTATGATGCCCATCACCACCAGATAAAGAAACAGATCTTAAGGTGGATAAAAGAAACTTAGTTTGACAGCATCCTGTCTGGCAAGAAATCACTTATCAATGGCTCTGACTGCGAAACTCTCATTTCTGTATTGTTCTATCTTCATGGCCCTCACTTTTCTGTTGTTTATCTGTCTGGTTCTCTAATTGTTTCTCTCTTCTGTACAATCAATCGTGCTAGGTGTAGCTGAGAATATGACTATATAAACTGGGGTCAAACAGGAGGGGGAAGGGAAATTGGAATCATGTTTATTAAGTGTGGGGAACAGGAACGAGCTGGGAAGGGAACACCGGGGAACAGACTGTATGGGTGTATAGAGATAAGCCCGAGTGGTGTGAAGGGCTTCGGAATATGTAATCTTATAGGTGTAACAATTGTACGGGCTACACAACCACCCAGTGACATCATCAACAAAGTGCCCATTTGTGTCTGGGTAGCGGCCCTGCTATGGGAGGGAGTGTGACGTTATTGGTATAAACTGGGACCATATAGAACATGGTTTGCAACCAAGGTCCTGTAGTGGCACCAAATCTTAGATAAAGGGGGTCATATAAGGTGTCTAAGACCAGGTTATGGGTGGCTGGTTATGATTATGCTGTCTGTGTGCATGTGTCATTTTTAGTTGAAGTTATGTATATTGGCTCTATACTGTCTGTATTTCAAGTTGGTGCTGTGCTTCTGGGAAACATCCCAGACAAGTTGGTGTTAGCTCTGCCCAGCTTGCTTGATGGCCCATTAAGGACCATCAGCTACACAATTGACCCATGGAGAGAAGGCAGACACGCCTTGTGACTCAGCAAAGTATGCAGGGACTGGCCCATGTGACTCCAGACTCCATTTTGCTGTAATTTTCCACAGTAAGGACAAAGAGGTTCTTACACCTGGAAAAGCCTATCTAAGGCTGATGCCTCATCTCCATCTGGTCTACAATCCTGCTTCTTACCTCTGGAGGGACTTTGCTACAAACTGAAGCTCTGCACAAGGGACTGATGACCCATCCCAGTGGGGTATGTACTCCAGAGACTTGATTTGAACCTGCAGTTTATGCCATCACTGCTACAAGCCTGAACTAAGAACTTTGCCATTACTGAATGTAATTGATTCCATTTAACCAATTCTAGCTCTCATCTCTACCTTTTTCCTTTATGAATAAACCTTTAGATTTTAGATTCTAAAGGATTGGCAACAGTGTGAATTGTGGGTAAGATCTGATGTGTATATTGACCTGGGTCTGGGGCTTGGTCCTTTGGGATCGAGAGAACCATTTTCTTTTATTGGGGTGTTGGTTTTCATAACCATTCATCCCCAGGACGAGTGGCACTGGTGGTGATACTGGGAGACTGGAGTGTCTAAGGGAATTGCTTGTGTGACTTGTGGTTAGCCAGTGGGGTGAAACCAAAGTCCTCTTTGTCTGGCTGGTTTGGTTTGCCTTAGAGGTGGAAAAACCCCAGCCTAGGGCTGTGACTGCCCTGTTTGAGCAATTGGTCCTGATTTGACACTCTCAGTTGGGTCCCGCCAGAACCGCATCGTCACAGGGAGGAATGCAGCAAGGACTCAGGATCAGTGGCCAGGGTCACTGAGCATAGACATGGGGAGGTTATATGGGGAGAGGGGTTATGAGTGGGAGAGGGAGGTGAAATGTTAAAATAATGATATTTGGGGGGAAAAATGTAAAAAGAAGTGAAACTGAACAGAAATAAAACTGGAGTGTAGGCTCTAAAGCAACAAGGCTTCAGTAGGGATTGAGGGTTAAAGGTCTGGGATCCCCCACACCTCTAGATTTTCAAACCTCTCCTCCTCCCAATGACCCACCCAGCCCACTTCCCGGGTGCCCTTCCTCCACACTCCCCTCCCCTTCTTCCCATTACTCTCAGCCGGCACCACTTCCCGGCACCTTGGGAGCTTCTTGTATTTTCTCCTCATCTCTCACTACCTCCTACCTCCCTGCTGCTTCTTAGCTCTAACCCTGCACACACCCTCCCCATGTCCTGGCACCCCAGAATTATCTACTCCCCCCACTTCTCCGCCCCTCCCACGACTCTCTTATCCCTTCACCCATGGGATCCTGAATGGCAACATTACACGCTCTCCTAAAAGAGCTCATCTCACTGTCACACAAACCATGCATGAGTCATACACATATTTACTCAATTTAGAATTCTACAGGAGGCATATTTTCCTCTTAAAATGAGGAAAAGGCATGAAAGCTACAGTGATTAATATAGCCAATAAGGATATATTAAATCCAATTTTAAAATGACTGATGGCACCAAAAAGGCACATGTCCAAAAATGATACTAGCGCATGGGAGATAAGGCAAAAAAAGGGGAGCAAGAAAACCTGCAAAACTTGTATGATGAATAAAGGTATACAGTTATTACTACTCAGGTTCTTTAGAGACCCCACAGCTTCTAATAACCCAGGCGACAGGACTCCTTACCCAGCAAGACCACCGTCTCATAGTTCTCCTGCATGACATCCCTGTAGAGGGCTCTCTGAGTGGGGTCCAGCAGAACCCACTCTTCCCTAGTGAAATACACAGCCACCTCCTCGAAGGTCACCGGCCCCTGAAAGAGCAAGAGTCCAACACTCAGTACCTGCTGCCCCACTCACAACCCCACTATTCACGGAATAGCAGCACCAGGTATATGGGAGCTCCAGGAGGCACATGTTAACAGAGTCCCACCCCACCTTGCTTAGAGCAGCCAGGAGGCATCAGAGGGTGGAAAGAGAGAACCTTTGTGTCTCCCAGCTGACAGACAGAGGCAGAGTCATCACATTTATCACATAGCTACTAGCCAGGGCTTGATATAGGAGATGGGGCTGTCTCTGACCCTGCTGGTGGCTCCCTGGTAGGAATCTCCAAAGAAAATATATGGAAGAAAGGGGAAGTCAACAGTAAAGAATATAAGTTAGAAAGTCAGAATTGTAGAAAATTGGTAAGGGAAGCTATCAGAAATCAATGACCACTTAATGAAAATAAGAAGGAAGTTTTAAAAAAGTATATTAAGTACAAAATTAATCCCTAACAATGGTAGTGGTAAATTACTAGATGGAAATGGCAGAATTATCAAAATAATACAGAAGAGGTAAAAGTGTTCAATAAATATTTCACTCCTGGAGTTGGAGAAAAACAGATGATGTAATCATATAAGACGTTGACAACGACAGTCTTTCCATCCCAACAATAACTCACGAGGATGTTAAACAGCAGCTATTACAGTTAGACATGTTTAAATAAGCAGGTCCAGATAACTTGTATTAAGAGTTTTGAAAGACCTGGTGGAGGACTGTTAATGTTGATTTTAATTAGGACTTGGACCAATGGGGAAATTCTAGAAGAATGGAATAAAGCTAATGCAGTGCCAATATTTAAAAAGTGTAAAAGAGATGACCCAGCTAATTACAAGAGTGTTAGTCTGATACTGGGCAAGATAATAGAGCAGCGAATATGGATTTAATTAATAAAGAGGTAAAGGAGGGTAATATAATTAGTACCAATTAACAAAGGTTCAGAGACAACAGATCCAATCAAACTAACTGGATATCCTTATTGGGTGAGATCAAAAGTTTGGTTGCAGCTAATAGTATTGATGAGCTGAGAGGTGAAAACATTACCTAGACTTCTGTAAGGCATATGACTTGGTTCAGCACAATATTTTGACTAGATAGAAAGATACAAAATAAACACAGCATACATTAAACAGATTAAAAACTATGATTGTAAATGGGGAACCATGCTTGAGTAGATTTCTTTCTAGGGGGTTCCCACAAGGATTGGTTCTTGGCCCTGTGCTATTTAACATTCTTATCCATGACCTGGAAGAGAATATAAAATCATCATTGATAAAGTTTGCAGTTGCCACAAAGATTGGGGTTCGTGGTAACTAATGAAGTGTCAGAAGATTCAGGCTCCAGCACTGGGAGTCCGGGAAGTTTTCCCAGCCCTGGCTGGAGGGTTATTTCCTGTTCCACAAAGAGTGGAAGTTCCATTCCCAACTCCTGTGCCTTGAAATTAGGCCCTGACACTACACCACACATTCAGCATAGTGGTATGATTATAAAATGATTAGGACATAATTATGTTACATTTTGTGCAAGATGCGTCATGTTCAGTGTCATTGGAAAAGTTATGATTTGCTGAATATGACTGTCCTATTTGTGTGCATGTATCATGTTTGTAACTGAAGTTATGGATATTGACTCTGTATCTGTATTTCAAATGTGTTTACTCTGGGTAACACTCACAACAAGCCTTTCAGGTACAACAAAGAAGCCAGACAGTGTCCATGGCTCATCAAGAAAGACAATGGACCGTGGAAGAGCTTAGCCCTCTTGTGAATTTTTCAGCTAGCCTATGAGCCATGGCTACTATGACTCAGCAGGGCATGCTAGGGCATGTGAGCAGACCACATGACAACGAACTCCATTTTGTACCTGTATTTTTCCACAAACTGGACTGGGAAACAAGTTTGGAACAAATGGTTCCCGCAATATGGAAAAGCTACATAAGGTGGAGTGTGACATCATTTCTTGGCCTCATTCCCCACACAAGAGAACTCCTGGAAACACCTGAGGAAGAAAGACTGAACTGGGGGAACTGCTGGTCCCAGGGTAAAGGGATTTTTAGCTTGTGTATGGAAACTTGGTGGACTGCTTGTATCATCAGTCAGGGTGAGAAACTGCTAATTCAAATTCTATCCAGATAGTATGTTAAGCTTAGTTTGAGTTTTTGGTTATTTGTTAAGTAATCTGCTTTGATCTGTTTGCTACCACTTATGGCTGGGAAATTGGCTTTTGTCTTCTATCTGTCTTTGAGTGGCTTAGGTAACGCACTCAGGTAGCTTAGTTGGATGCGTGGTGCCACCTGCTGTCCTGTTGGGTAATAACAGGGCCTGGAGAGGCTGGCAGTGTGAGAAGGGCCAACCCAGTTTGAGGGTTAGAGGGACAGTGTTTCCCAGAAGCCCCCCAGACTGCACCCCGGGGTGACAGCCCATCACACCCTAGAGTACACAAGTCTCAGCAGGTTTGTCACATCCTTTCCTCCCATTCCACACCCTAGACAGTTCCTGCCTCCCACTACCTCTAGCAGCTCCCACCCTCCTATACATTTACTTCTCCTCTCCTCCAAGCAGAACCCACCACCAGCTCCTGATAATCCCTTACCTGAGCCAGCTCCATTGCAGCCGTTTCCTTCCTGCTGGGAGGAGGGGATGATTTAGGTGAAAGGTGGACATTATTCTGTAGCCTGCCAGGGCAAGAAGGGCAATGTGAGAGAATTCAGACAGGGTTTCTGTCCTTTCCACATGTCAATTCCCCAGCATTTTTCCCTGGTAATGGACATTCTAGGTTCTGCCACACTGTGTAGCACAAAATGACCTTATTCCAGTACAGGCCTAGCCCCCTCCCACCAGGGTGTAACCCTCCTAGACATAGTGAAACCCTCCCAGTAGAAGAGTCTCTCTGTTACACGTATACAGTTTGTAGATGATACCAAGCTGGGAGGGGCTGCAAGTGCTTTGGAGGCTAGAATTACAATTCAAAATGATCTGGACAAACTGGAGAATATAGGATGAAATTCAATGAGGACAAATCCAAAGTACTCCACTTAGGAAGGAACAATCAGTTGCACACATACAAGACAGGAAATGACTGCCTAGGAAGGAGCACAGCAGAAACGGATCTGGGAGTCACAGTGGATCACAAGCTAAATATGAGTCAACAGTGTTACACTGTTGGAAAACCCAAGTATAATCCTGAGATGTATTAGCAGGAGTATTGTAAGCAAGACATGAGAAGTAATTCTTCCGCTCTACTCTGCACTGATTAGGCCTCAACTGGAGTAATGTGTCCAGTTCTGGGTGCCACATTTCAGGAAAGATGTGGAAAAATTGGAGAAAGTCCAGAGAAGAGCAATAAAAATGATTAAAGGTCTAGAAAACATCACCTATGAGGGAAGACTGAAAAATTGTGTTTGTTTAGTCAGGAGAAGATATGATCAGCTTTCAAGTACATAAAAGTTCATTTCAAGGAGAGGAGAAACATTGTTCTTAACCTCTGAGGACAGGACAAGAAGCAATGGGCTTAAATTGCAGCAAGGAAGGTTTAGGTTGGACATTAGGAAAAACTCCTGTCAGGGTGGTTAAGCACTGGAATAAATTGCCTAGGAGGTTGTGGAATCTCCATCATTGGGGATTTTTAAGAGCAGGCTGGACAAATACCTCTCAGGGATGGTCTAGATCAGGGGTGGCCAACATGTGGCTCTTTAGAATTTAATACGCGGCTCCTTGTACAGGCACCAACTCCGGGGCTGGTGCTACAGGCACCAACTTTCCAATGTGCTGGGTGTGCTCACTACTCAGCTACAGGCCCTGCCCCACTCCACCCCTTCCCACCCCTTCCTGAGCCTGCAGTGCCCACGCTCCATCCCCCCATCCCCCCCACCGAGTGTCTTGCATAGCATGAGCAGCTGATCGGGAGTGCGAGGAGGGGGGGTGCTGATTAGTGTGGCTTCCCATGGGTGGGAGGCACTGGGAGCAGGGGGTGGGAGCTGATGATTCTTTAGCAATGTATATTGGTAAATTCTGGCTCTTTCTCAGGCTCAGGTTGGCCACTCCTGGTCTAGATAATACTTCATCCTGCCTTGAGTGCAGGGGACTGGACTAGCTACCTCTCAAGGTCCCTTCCAGTTCTGTGATTCTATGAACCAAAGGCCAGAGATGAGCAGAATCAAAGAAGTCACTCTGGGGTTTCTCCTGTCATTGTCCCCAAGGCAGCTCTCTCAGATTAACTAAGTTATTTGATGCTCCAGCCTTTATACAGTCTCTCCTGGGAGTGCCACTTTCATGGGCTGGGCCTAGTTTTAGCTTTTGGGAAGCGTGACCCTGGGGGCTCTGAGACTGGGCCTTCTTGCCTCAGCACACCTTGTTTCTTTCTGTGGCTCCCCAGTGAGTCCAAATGAGTAGATACTCCTCATACAGACTGTGAACATAAGAATGTGTTTTGTGTTTAGACTTTATTGAATGCTTGTAAGTTGCTGCCTGAGTTAACATCTGACTAGTTGCATTGTGAGCCTCTGTGGCTCTGTAAATCACCAGACAGGAGAGAGACTTTACCTACGTGAAGTGCTGATTGGCAACAGAATGCCTGGCAGGAAAGGTCCATCAACACCAGAGAGACTATTATGGGATGTTAACAAGGACACAAGACTGTTGTTGTGCTCTTCACTTCCCATTTGCTGAGTTTCCTGCTCAGAGCACATGGTAGGAAGGGGATGAAAAACCCAATAGAGAAGGAACTGAATGTCTGTAGGCTGACTGGACTCTGGGGCAAAGTTTCTAGGCATAAGCAAGAGATCCCCAGCTGCTTAACCTGGGTTAGTCCTAAGGAATATGTAGAGCTTGCTTATTACAGAAGCTTCTATTACCTTTGAAATTTAAGACTGCAACTCATCTGCATCTATAGGATTACCTGCTTAACTTTGTTAACAACTCTCGTTTCCTTTTAAATAAGTCTTAATACAGGTTATGACAGGACTGGCTAGAAGCGTGTGTGGGGTTGGGGGGTGGGCAGGCTCAGAAAGAAAAAGGTTGGGAACCCCTGGAGTAAGGGACCACCTGTCACAAAGGGGAGCTCACCTGCTTGGTGAGATATATGGGATCACCCAAGAGGACTGTCTGTGATTCCATGTTAATGCTGTTACAATGCCTGAAGCGTTTACACTGGATACTTGGTTGGTGAAATCTCCATACAGACCTCACACCCAATTTGGGGTTTGTGCCCTACTTCTCACCAGTCTGCCTGAGGCTGGTGCTAGTGCTCGAGTCACTGAAGACAGTGTTACAGAGAGAGGAGCTGTGACTTCCCCAAGGTCACTAAACAGGTCCATGACAGAGCCAGGAACAGATCCTGTTAACTCCCGAGCCCCGTCACTCGCAGCTTGGAAAGGTCCCCAGTGCACACTGTAGGAAGAGCTGTGCAGAGATTGCAAATGAGCTGCTCTGCCAATACAGCCTGCACATCCATGGACAAACCACCTCGCTGGGGTGTGTCCCTGGGTCAGGAGAAGTCAGTGTCCAGTCCTGTGGGGCTGTGCTCCTGGCTCATACCTCCAGCACTCACTGCTGCCCCTCCGTTACCAGCTGCACCGTTCAGTCAGCCTCAGGCCTCAGGAGGTCACAGCCCTCTCCCCACCCCAAACCTTCAAACTGGGACATGGTGCAGCAGTGCCAGAGTGCACCAGTGTAAATTCTGTCTACACCAAGGGTTTGCATCAGTGCCTAAAACAGCAGTGTGGCAGAGACCTTCAGAAACAGCAGTACGGTGGCACTAGAACCTATTTCTAGCTCGGTCACAGACAGCCTGGGTGACCTTGGACACGTCAATGTTTCTCCTCCCAACTTTAGTCTCTTTATCCAACTGCCCACTCACTGGGGTCTCCTCTCTCTCCAGAGCTGCTCACCACTAAAATCTGTGTGGGTGTCCCCAGAGCTAAGGCAGTTCAGCTCTGGAACAGTCTTACAAGGGGGCTGGGGAGTCTCTTTCCTGGAAGTTTTAAGAACAAATAGGACAAAGCTCTGTCAGAGATAATCTACATATACTTGGTCCTGCCTCAGCAGAGAAAGCTGGACTTGATGACATCTTGAGGTCCTTTCTAGCCCTACATTTCTAGGATGCGATGCAATATATACATATAAAAACACAACATACAGAATAAAACTCACCACAACATAATGTCAGGCAAATTCAGGGGGAAAAAAAACACAACCTACACTCCACAACATAAAATGACAATACAAAGGAAAAGAAAGCAACACGATGCGAACTATGACATCCTAGGACAAAAGTACACAATGGAAAACAAGCTGAGGCAAAACAATTCACCATAAAACTGCTACACAACATGGTGCGATCACAGTTCCAAATGGCACCATGCAAAACAGCTCAGCGTAGAACATGACGCAGCACAAAAGAGAATTATTTCAATGTAGGCCTGGAAGGGATCTTGAGAAGTCATCTACTCCAGCCCGCTGTGCTGAGGTAGGACCAAGTATCCCTAGACATTCGCAGACTGGCGTATCTCTAACCTGGTCTTAAAACCTCCAATGAAGGAAATTCCACAGCCTCCCTTGAAGCCAATGCAAGGCAAACACAGACCAAAACAATGCTGTACACACACACGCTGGGCTTGCGGTTAAGGGGGGAGGCAAGAATTGAAACAATCTGGGTTCAGTTCCCAGTTTTGCCGCAAATTCTCCACGAAACTTGTTAGACACCGGTGGCTGGCCCGTACCACTGACTTGGGCCCACACGACTCAGGCTGTGGGGCTGTTTAATTGTCATGTAGAAGTTCCGGCTTGGGCTGCAGCCCAAGGTCTGGCACACTCCCACCTCGCCGGGTCCTAAGGTGAAAAGAGACAAATTCATATTACAATTAAGGCACAAATACTCAACAGCGAGGTTGATTCACCACAGGAACAAGTTACCAAGGAAAGTGGTGGATTCTCCGTCTCGTGACGTCATTTCATGAAGACTAGATGCCTTTCTGGAATGTGTTTACCCCAAAAGTAGCTAGTGTGTCATACAGGAGGCCTGTGATATGTCGGGGTCAGATTAGATGCTCTAATGGTCTCTTCTGGCAATAAAGTCGACTAATTTCTTTAAAACTGCATTGGGAGTTTACATTGGGAGCAGCAGCGTCTGATGTTTTCCTGTCTAGCCGGCTTGCTTCCTAGAACGAATGCTCCTTGAGTGGGGTGATCCACAGGGAGTAGCTCAAACCTCCAAAGTGCCTGGCCAGGGGCAGGACATTAGCCCAGCAAGGGAGGGGTGTGGCAGTGACATCACAAAGGCCTTTTGCAGGACCTCAGACTATTGGCCAAAGGTGGTGGGGAGGTGGTGACCTCACAGAGAGATGCTGACATCAGCCAGGCAGGACAGGGGCGAGGGGCCAGGGAAACCTCAGAGACCCTGTGGCTTTGCTTCAGCAAGTCTCCTTCTCCAGGTCTCTCTTTGAGGACTGGGGGAGTATTGGGGTTCACGTACCGGAGCGCCAGGAGGAACCTCTTTCGAGTTTTCTCCTTCCCTTTTAGTGATTTTACTTGAAAACAGCCGACCCTGTTTAGAAGGTAAGAGCCTCCTCGAGGTTTGAAACTGTTCAGTCCGATCCATCTGGTGACAGTTGAATTCATGGAAAACATGATCTTAAGGAGGCAGAATTTTATTCCAAACCTGGGATCTTGTCCCTTAGAATCACTGAGGACATTAGGGTTTGTCCTTTTTGTTTCACCTTTTCCTCCATCCATCCCTCCTTTCTCTTCCTCTCTTGCTTCTTTTCTCCTTTCTCCTGTTCCCCTCCCAACACCAGGAGGGGTGTGTGTGTGTGTGTGTGTGTGTGTGTGTGTGTGTGTGAGTGTGTGTTTTGTGGGGGAGTGCTCGGCAGCTCTCACTGTGGGAGGTCCACCCCAAACTGTGGAGCTGCAGTAGTGCTGGGGCAGTGATCCTCGCCAGTGACCTGGGCCATCCTTTGAGCTCTCTGGTGAGACCCCTCAGCCTCCCATCCTCAGTCTATATCCTGATTGTCTGAGCAGGGGGTTAATGACAGGGAGGAGACTCAAGGCCTTTTTGTTCTCTTTTAAGTCCAAGTAAATAAGTCATAACCACTTATATGTTTGATGGATTTTGCTGCTTCTCTGCATTAATTGTCTCTGAGCAGTTCATGATTCTCTCTAACATTGCAGTTCTCCTAAAACACTGGCTGAATAATTACTGTGCATACTTGTTGGTCTGGAGCTCATCTGAGAGCACTTTATTGAGGTCATTCAATGTATGAAATTCAAGATCTGATGTCAAGTGTCAGAGGGGTAGCCATGTTAGTTTGGATCTGTAAAAGCAACAAAGAATCCTGTGGCACCTTATAGACTAACAGACGTTTTGCAACATGAGCTTTCGTGGGTGAATACCCACTTCTTCAGATGCAAGATCTGATGGTTAATATGAAAATCAGTGTTAGGGTAAATGGTGCCCTGGTTCAGGCTTGTAGCAGTGATGGAATAAACTGCAGGTTCAAATCAAGTCTCTGCAGTACATCCACAATTGGGATGGGCCATTCAGTCTTTGTACAGTGCAGGGGTTAATGACAGGAGGAGACTCAAGGCCTTTCTGTTCTCTTTTAAGACCAAGTAAATAAGTCATAACCACTTATATGTTTGATGGATTTTGCTGCTTCTCTGCATTAATGAGGCAAGTATGAAGCCTCATTCAAAGACCAGGGGTCACTATATTACTGCACAGTCAATCAATGCAGTCAATCAGTGCAGTTGTAGATAAATCTCTGCATTATGCATTTTTGTATAACTTGTATATGACTTTGTATTGAACCTTGGTAATATGTTATAGCGGGCCCCTAAGGTAGTGTAATTAAGGTAAAAGAAAAGTGTCTTTTTGCTAGAAGTAGAATAAGATCTCCCCCCCACTCGGTAATCAACTGCCCTGTTGCATGAATGAGGTGTGACTGAGGAAGGCGTGGAGGGCAGTACCTCCAGACAGCTGCAATCCTTGGAGAGGGGCTGGCAGCCCAACCAAGGACAATCAAGCTTGGCAAGTGGGCTGACTAGAGAAGAGCAGACATACTGATGGCCTCGGGGATAAGAAGCAAACACCTTCCTGTGGGAACAACCCCCAGCCCAGAGAAAAGCAGCTAGAAGGACCAACAGACACAGTCACAGATTTTGAATCTGGGAGATTTGCCCTCTCCATCCACCGACTCGCTGCTTGCCTCCTCACCCCCACCCCAAGTATAAAGCCTCATTCAAAGACCCAAGGAGTCACTATATTACTGCACAGAGCCCTCCACCCCCGACGAACTCTGCCCCTCACCTGCCTCAGGCTCTGCAAGGGAGTTTGGGTCGGGCGAGGAGGTCTGGGGTGCAGGCCCTGGGTTGGGGCAGGGGTTTGGGGTGTGGGATGGTTGAGAGGTTGGGCTCTGGAATGGAGTTTGGGTGCTGGGTGCAGGCTCCAGGCTGGGGCACAGGGTGGGGTGCAGGATGGGTGGAGGCAGGGGCGACTCTAGGCACCAGCAAAGCAAGCAGGTGCTTGGAGCAGCCCATTTGCAGGGGCGGCAGCCAGCAGGGATCCAGCCTGGGAGCTGAGAACCAACAGGGGGCCCTGGGAGCTGTAGTTCCTTGGTTAGCTCCCTGCCTATAGAGCCAGCTCTGGAGCAGGAAAAAAACTACATTTCTCAGCATTCCCTTGGCCGCTATCAACAGGAAAGGCAGGGGGAGGGAGTACGGTAGCTGAAACCTCAAGCTGCAGCTTGCTGTCAATGGAGAGCTCACTGCTAGAGCGGGGTGGCACTGTGAATGGGGAACGAGTGTGCCCAAGTTGTAGAAGGCTTTGCCCTAGATATCCCCTTCAGAAGACATCCCCAGACTGGATTAGAGATACTGGTGTGACCTCACCTTGCAGCCCCCAAGGAAGGAATTGGGTGGACTAAATGGACAGTTCCCTCTTTATCTGAATCCTAGCAAGGGAGGTACGTGGATCCCACTAGAATTTAAGAGTAAGGGAGGAGAGGCTCTACTGGACCTGGGCAGCTTTAGATACAGTACCAGGCACGTAGAGGATTTCCACTTCTGAGCCATCGAAGCAGAAATTGACTTTTCCTTTCCAGATTTAGCTAATATTCAGAAAGGGAATCTAGCACCTGCCTTCCAGATTTGAACACCCTCAAAATTCAGGAGTGCTGAAGCTCAATTTGGGCAGCTGTTACTTCATTTCTCCCAAATCAAATATACTGATTCACTGTAATTTGCTGTAGAAAAGTAGGATAAACTTGAGCAAGAAATGCTTCCCAGTGGTTTTTAGGACTGGAATTGCTATTTTCAACAGCCATTGCCTTTGTTTGTTTGTTTTATAGTTTTATTTGTTTAAAAGGAAGACAGTGATATTGCATTGGCAAATTGCCCATAGAAACAAAGAATGGAACATAAGAATAATAAAGGCACCTCAACGTTTCCTCATTTCTGTAGGACAGTCTTATAATATGCATCCAGATATCCTTTAATCACACAAGCTGGAAATTGTTCCATGTTACTGCAGTTCTGTAACCATATGGGAACCAATCCTGTCTGTGTTCTGTGCACATCCAAAATTCCTGCTGAATGACCCACTCTGGGAGCAAGTTACCAGTGACCCAGGGCTGGGGTGGAAGGAGGGTGCAAGTGGGCCGGGGGAGCCCAGAGCTGGGGCAGCACGGGGTGCATGTGTGGGGAAGATCCCAAGGCTGGGGTGGCAGAGGGTGCTGGTGTATGTGGGGGAGAGCCCCGGGCTGGGATGGCAGGGGGTGCGGGGGTGTGGGGGAGAGCCCAGGGCTGGCCGTGGGGGGGTCCGGGTTGTGGGGGGGAGGCCCAGACCTGGGGCAGCAGGGGGGGTGGGTGGAGGGGCAGAGCCCAGGGCTGGGGCAGCAGGGAGATTCAGGGAGGAGCCCAGGACTGGGGTGGGGCAGTCAATTTTTTTTTGCTTGGGACAGCAAAAACCTATAGTTGGCCCTATCTCCACCCACCGTGAGATAGGTAGGAGTGGATCATTATTATCCCTACTTGAAAGAGGGAGAAGATAAGGCTGAGAAAGGATAATTGACTTGTCTTAGGTCGCATAATCAGTGGCAGAGTTGGGAATAAGACCCAAGAGCCCTGATTTTCAAACTAAGCATCGGATCTTAAATTTCCGACATTGAATGATCTGAGTAAAGTGCTCTCAGATGAGCTCCAGAACAGCAACAGTGCACAGTAAATATTCAGCCAGTATTTTAGGAGAACTGGAATGTCAGAGAGAATCATGAACTGCTCAGAGACAATTAATGCAGAGAAGCAGCAAAATTCATCAAACATACAACTGCTTATGACTTATTTACTTGGTCTTAAAAAAGAACAACAAGACCTGAGTCTCTTCTCTGGCAATAACCCCCTGCTCAGACAATCAGGGTAGAAACTGAGGATGGGAGGCTGAGAGTTCTCACCAGAGAGCCCAAAGGATGGCCCAGGTCACTGGTGGGGATCACTGCCCCGCAACACACACACACACACACACCCCTCTCCTGGTTTTGGGAGGGGAATAGAAGAAAGGATAAAAGAAGCAAGAGACGAAGAGAAAGGAGGGAGGGAGGGATGGATGAAAAGGTGAAACAAAGGACAAACCCCAATGTCCCCAGTGAATCTAAGGGACAAAATCCCAGGTACACAATAAAATTCTGCCTCCTTAAGCTCGTTTTTTCCATGCCTAGAATTCAACTCTCACCAGATGACTGAGACTGAACAGGTTTCAAACCTCGAGGGGCTTCTGGCTGTGATTTGTCAGTCCTCAAAGGCCAGCCAGGTGACTGTAAATTACTTACAATCATTAGGAAAAATTAGTATCAAGATTCCAACTCTAGCAGTCAGACAACATTGGTTCAATTTACAAGAGATTACTTTTCATATTCCTTGGTTCCCCCCAAATTAGGAAGGGCCTGTGACCACAGGTCCTGCAGGGTACAAAGGGCAGGTCTACATCCCTTTCTCTTTGTGCATAGTCCTGCCTGCTCCCTTTTCAGTTTCAGTTCTGCTACCACAGTACTGATCAGCACATTCTTCAGTAGCATAGGGAAGGGCAGGCACCATCACACAAGGACTATTACACAGAGACCTGCCAAATGCACACAGCAAACAAATGAAAACAAGAGATGAAAATGTTATTTTTTCATTAATCCCTTTCAGTGACAGCAACCTCCATGGCTAATTGTAACAATAGTAGATGCAGCATTTTCTGATTGAAATGATTTTCAAGTTGTGGGTGCCCCTTTATGAACAGTAATTGCCTACATCTGTGACACAAGTACTTTTCAATTCCATTAAACCTGGGGTTTTGCTCAATTCCACACGATATCTTGGAATTTTTCTGGCATATTCATCATCACATACATCACCTACAAGACTCCTGCCATAACAAGGGGTTCTTTATAGGGGTTTGAAATTATTAAAGTGACCCAGCACTTTTCAATTGTAACAGCTCAGGACAAAGTAGATCTCCCTGATCCCACTTATGTAGCTATTTAAATGTAACCTAGTTATAAGGTGGCCTAACTTACTGATATTTTTTGACACGTTTTCAAAAAGTGGCCTCTATTTAAATCCATGCAAATATCTGTATGCACACTTTCTGAGCACTGCAAGTCTGAATCTATCACCTGTGCATGCATCTGCTGTTACCTGAAACATGCACATGCTGCTATTTGCATGAAAACTTCTACACGCCTGAATAGAGGAGGATCCTTTGAAAATGTGGCCTTTTAATTATATTTCATACTCCACAAGAGTAGCCTAAAAACAACAACGGGATATAATAAGGCCCTGGCATCAAATGAATAAGGAACAATATAAAAATCAGCAGCACTTTATAAAGAGGACAGGAACAAAATATACAGTAACCATAAAACCAACAGATAAAACAAAACCCAGATTTCCCCAGGTGCAATCTAACAGGACAATTTTGCCTTCATAACTCTAGCAATACTCATCTATTTCAGCATGTAATGATCCTGTTTAAAGTATCCAGGAAACAATAAACTCTGGCCCCGGTGCTTGTACATGTTCACTTTGTTGAGTGTGGCTCACATATCTGGACCTCCCAGCTGTTAATAGCTTCACCAACCACCCCTCTGTCTTTGCTTCTGTGTATGTCACTTCATTCTGGCTCTGCAAGGTGTCTGAAGTCCCAAATGCAGGGGCGGCTCTAGAAATCGGGCTGCCCCAAGCAGCGCGGAGCGCTGCGCTGCCCTCCCCCAGCCGGCCCGGCGCTCCTGGCATGCCTGCGGCAGGTCCACCCGGACCTCCCGCAGCGGGCTTCAGCCGGAACCGGGACCCGCAGTCATGCCTGCGCAGGTCGCTTCTGGCTCTGCTGGTGTCTAGAGCCGCCTGCCCAAATGCCACTTGTCCTTCTGTAAACCTGTCCCAGCGGTATCCCTCCCCCAACTGCCTCCTTTGTGGTTCAATTCTACACCATTGAAATCAATGGAATTTTTTCCATTGACTTCAATTAGAGCAAGATCGGGCCCTTCAGCCATTTCCACCCAGTTCTTTCTATTATGTTTTGTACCAATCAGGGTTCAGGGCCTCATTGTTCTAGGCACTGTCTAACAAAACAATGGTCCCGTGCCCCAAATATTCTGCAGCATCATCCAAAAGATGCCAGAAATGCAGTCCAGTGAATTACCTTGATAACCTCTGGTGTAATCTTTCTTAATATCTGTGGTTTCTAATTCTATCAATTACTAGACAATTAAATTAAGGGGGTTAAGTTACACAGTGGTTTCTGAGAGTAACTGTTTTGAAAATCCAGTTAAAAATGTATTTTAAAGGTAAATAAATGCCTAATCTTTGCCTGAAACACAAGCAATATGATTTTTTTTTAAAATGTGTGCTACCATCTCCAAGCCTCATCCTCTCTCCAGTGAAATCCCTCTGCAAATGCCTGCACTTTTTCCTTTCCACCCATGCCCTTTCCCTTTTTGCCTTTACAGAGCTATTAAATTTGTTAGTCTCTAAGGTGCCACAAGTACTCCTCATTCTTTATGCTTAATGATGTACTTCTAATAAAGAATTTAATTCTAATTTTTGCCCAGAGTGACTCTGATTTTCAAATTATATTTAAACATAGGAACTTATGGAATGGTTTAGGAATAAAAATAAATTAACATGTACAGAAATATGAAATAGAAAAACAAATAGGACAATTTCACTGCTCTACATGGGAAAAACCCACACAGAGCTTATTTCATCTTGTGAATTTTTCTGCAGACTAAGCTAAGGGGGGGGAAAGAAAGAGTTTCTCTAATTGTTTTAAACCATGGATGAAAAGAACCTAACATGATCACCCTTGATTAACATGCTTATTATATAATATATAAACAGGGAAACCAGGGAGACAACCCTGGGCCACGAAAATAAATAAGGAAGCTTTCACAAGAATCAAAACAAAGCATCATTCAGAATCTGTAAACAACTGAGCCCGCTGATCCTAAAACTCATATTATAGGTAGACATGTACCTCTTTCTCTCTATTTGAAATAGTTAGATAACATCCTTAATGTTTTATTATTCTTCATGTCTCCACATTAATCCTTTTTATATTGATAGTTCCCAATGTATCCTCTGCCAAGAAATGGACTTTGTGCAGAGAAAATCCATTTTCTAGTGCCAAAGATATTGATAATTAACATTTATGTCATGAAACTTGTAATACCAGTTTGCTAAAATAAAGCTAAGCTTTTCATTATTATTTTAGAGTTTAATTTAGTCATCCAAGGTTACTCAGCTTCATGTTTATAAATTATACAGGGCAGGGACTTAACTCCTCTTGATCGACCTGTTTTGGAATTATGACTGTACAAGTAAGGAGGTTCATAACCTTGTTTGAATATCTGATCCGGCCTTGAAAGAAGGTGATTTATGGGATCGACAAACCCTCATCATTTCAAGAATCGGCATCTGAGAACAAGATTTTCCTCTATAACACAAAGAGCGGAGCAAATCAGTTAAGTCTCTACTAGAAGCTACAACTTTGTTTATGTAAGAGTCATACAAGGTTACAAGGTCTGAGAATAGTCTGCCAGTAAGATTATGGATTTTAGAACAAATAAATAGCTACATACTGCATAAAAATTGGAAGTTTTGAAACTACTTGTCTGATAATTCAGCACTAGCCATGCTACAGCATGTTCTAATTTACCATTTGGTATATGCTTTTGAAAATACTGAAAGTACATGCCAGTGGTCAACTAAATCATAGAAAATTCAAGCCCTATTTTACATGATGGGTGAGACATTGAAAACTGCATGACTTAGAAATGCCAGTCCCATTAAAAGTTAATGAGACTTATGTTCCTAAATCACTTACTCTCTTTTGAAAATCTCACCCATTTTCGTTTCCAGGGCTACTGCTGCCAATCACCAATATTTTTAAGATAGTACATTTTTTGTAATTATCTGGCATAATAAAAGCACCAAAATTGTTTCCTGGAGAAAAACAAATCCAGAAACCCTAAAATACTGCAGCACTTCTGTTTCACTTTCTGTACCAATGATGAGAGGATTCTGTGAAGACAGACTTTTTTTTACAGGATCTGAAAAATTTCTATAGTAATCAAACATATATGCCCGTATTAAGCACCATAGACTGCCAAATTCCAGAGAAACAGAAAACACTCTAGACTTGTGCATGGAATCACTTTTATGTGTTATTTCAAATGCCCTTCCTGAAGTTCTTATGGTGATCTGCGGAGGGAGGGGGGAAGAATTCTGAAGATAAAAGTAAATTCCAGTGCCATTTCTATGATTGTGGAACCATGGGAAGCCAGGGGCACTGAATTTATCACAGTATTTACATTACTGTTACAAATCCAAATGTTTCACCTATTTTCTAGGAATACTTCACCTTGGTTAAAAAGAACCAAGCAAAATCACGGTGCAACGGTAATACAATTAGGGCATTACCGATGCACCCAAACTTGTAGATTGTGCAAGGAATATCAGGTTGCAACCTGTATAAGTGCAGGTAACTGTGCAAAAAGGGGCTAAAACTGTTTTTCTTTAATAATTGTATTCTCTGCCATGCATTGTCAGGGATTGAAGAAAGCACATGCCCAGCTTTCATTATCTGAAGATAACCTTCCAAATGTAAACCAGTGCAGACCTGTCTTCCTGAGTCTGCAAACTGGCAGTTCCAGAGCTTCTATTCCGCCTCACAATGCTGCCAAGCACTAGCAGCTTTGGTCAGTTTCACTGCTGTTATTCAGAACCCCAGGGTGACGGTAAAACTGAGAAAAATGGTGCCTCTTTCAGGAAAAGTAAGTTCAAGCAGAATCAGGCACTGGAGCTATTCATAGAGAAGCTCAATCCCGCTTCCCTCCTCCCATGGAGTAGGAGGAGGGAGGATTTCTCCCTTTGGGTCTTGAAAAAACAAGAGTGAAAAACAGGGTGCTGGGCTATGGGGGA
This sequence comes from Mauremys reevesii, assembly GCF_016161935.1. Taxonomy (NCBI): domain Eukaryota; kingdom Metazoa; phylum Chordata; order Testudines; family Geoemydidae; genus Mauremys; species Mauremys reevesii. The sequence continues at coordinate 24,903,200 of NC_052639.1, forward strand.
GATCTGTGTGTGTCAGGGCACTGCGGGTCTGTGTGGGGCATTGTGCAGTTATGGTGTGGGGCTGTGGGGAAGGGCACTGGGAGGGAGGAAGGAAGGGAGGGAAATCTGTGTGTATTGGGAAACTAGAGAGTGGGGTTTCTGTGTGGGGTGCTGGGCAGCTGTGGTGGGGCTGTGGGCAGGGGTGTGCTGGGCGAGGTGTGTGTGCACAGCACTGTGCATTTGTGGTGGAAGAGTTGTAGGGGTTGCTGGGCAGGGAGCTCTGTGGCACAGCATGGGCGCACCCCAATAGGAAAGGGCACGCTGGTAGCACAGGGCCAGGGGGGCCAGTGTGCCTCTGGCTCCCAACGGGGCTGCGCACCTGTGTCTGTCTGTCTCCCCCCCAGCTCCACCCACGTGGCCTGATAGTTCACGCTTGCGATCTGGTCCCCCTCCCCTCCGTCCATCCTTCACTCCCTTCCTGCGTCTCTCCATCCTTGTCCTCTGTCCTGTCCGTCTCCATCCGTCCCTGCAGCCCCCAGCCCCTCCTCTGTCCGTCTGCAGCCTCCATCCGTCCCTGCCCCTCCGTCCCCTCCGTCCGTCCTGCATCCCCCAGCCCTGTCCTCCGTCCGTCCTGTCTCCATCCGTCCCTGCCTTCGTCCCCTCGGTCCCGTCCCTGCATCCCCTCAGCCCTGTCCTCCGTCCCGTCCCCTGTCTCCATCCGTCCCTGCCTTCGCCTTCGTCCCTCCGTCCCATCCCTGCGTCCCCCAGCCCTGTCCTCTGTCCCGTCCCCTGTCTCCATCCGTCCCCTCCCGTTCATTTGCAGCCCAGCTCAGCCCCGGTCCCTTTCGCCAGGTGGGGCCGGGCAGCTCCCCTGCGCTGCGATCCAGCACCGGGCACCGCGGAGCACCGGGCAGGCTGTGCAGGGTGGGGAGGGATACTCGCATTGCTGACACCTGCCTGCCTCAGGGCTTTCTCCTGCCCGCCGCGAGGATCGCCAGGGAGGGCAGCAGCGTGCCGCTGAGAGCCGTGTCCAATTGGCCGGGTGGCTGCCTGCAGACAGCACGGGGGAGAGAACCAGACAGCCCTGTAACGCAGCCGCTGCTCGGGACCCGGATCCACGCTGCTGTGCCACCGAGACCCATCAAGTGCCACGGGAGCGGGGGACACCCCCCCCACCCCATGGAAGTGTCAGGGGCTGCTCGGGCTGGGAGCCCGGCGGAGAGTCCAGCTGGGGAGAGGCTCAAAGGGGGGGGGGGGTAAAAACGTTGCACCAAAAATATGAAAAAGTTGCCAGACAAAAACCCTTTAATTACAGCTCGGACGGGCCTCCGGAGCAGGGGCGGGGCCAGCCGCGGTCCCGCCGCCGGGCAGCAGCAGCAGCAGCAGGAGGGGCGGCGCGAGACGGCTCCCGGGGATTCCTGCTCGCGCCGCTGCCGGGGGGAGCCGCTGCTGCTGCGAGCTGGTGCGCGGGGGGTGGAGGGGGGGGTGTCCTCGCGGGCGGGGCTCGCGCCCAGAGCGCTGACACTATCCGTTCGGAACTGTTACTCCGCCCCACTTGTGACGTCACCGCCCTCTGCCCCCGCCCAACTACCGTGTTCACCCGGGCTCCGCCCACTGTCGCCGCGGCAACCACCAAAACAAACGTTCTCGGCACACGTGGGGCAGGGAGGGGGGTAAGGTTGGGCCGTGACGCAAACAAAGCAGCTGGCTGGCAGCGCGCGGCAATGACGTCGGCGAGGAGGAGTCCGCGACGCAAGGGCGGCTCCTCCCCCCGCCCCCCCGCTCGCGGTCAGCGACCCAGCGCCTCGCGCACCTGTGCTGGAGGGGAGGCGGCGGCGGATGCAGGGACGGGACGGAGGGGACGGAGGGGGCAGGGACGGATGCAGACGGGACGGGTCGGAGGACAGGGCTGGGGGGACGCAGGGACGGGACGGAGGGGAGGGGGCAGGGACGGAGGCAGACGGGACGGAGGACAGGGCTGGGGGGATGCAGGGACGGGACGGAGGGGGCAGGGACGGATGGAGGCAGGACGGGACGGAGGACAGGGCTGGGGATGCAGGGACAGGACGGAGGGGACGGAGGGGCAGGGACGGATGGAGACGGACGGGACGGAGGACAGTGCTGGGGATGCAGGGACGGAGGGACGGAGGGGGCCGGGACGGATGGAGACGGGACGGGACGGAGGACAGTGCTGGGGGGATGCAGGGACGGACGGAGGGGACGGAGGGGCAGGACGGATGCAGACAGGACGGGACGGAGGACAGGGCTGGGGATGCAGGGACGGGACCGAGGGGACGAAGGGGCAGGGACAGATGGAGACGGACGGGACAGAGGACAGGGCTGGGGATGCAGGGACGGGACGGAGGGGCGGAGGGGCAGGGACGGATGCAGACGGACGGGACGGAGGACAGGGCTGGGGATGCAGGGGACGGGACGGAGGGGGCGGAGGGGCAGGGACGGATGCAGACGGGACGGAGGACAGGGCTGGGGGATGCAGGGACGGGACGGAGGGGACGGAGGGGCAGGGACGGATGGAGGCGGACGGGACGGAGGACAGGGCTGGGGGATGCAGGGAGGACGGAGGGGACGGAAGGGGCAGGGACGGATGGAGACGGACGGGACGGAGGACAGTGCTGGGGATGCAGGGACGGGACGGAGGGGACGGAGGGGGCAGGGACGGATGGAGACGGGACGGGACGGAGGACAGTGCTGGGGGGATGCAGGGACGGGACGGAGGGGACGGAGGGGGAGGACGGATGCAGACAGGACGGGACGGAGGACCGGGCTGGGGGATGCAGGGACGGGACCGAGGGGACGAAGGGGCAGGGACAGATGGAGACAGGACGGACAGAGGACAGGGCTGGGGATGCAGGGACGGGACGGAGGGGACGGAGGGGCAGGGACGGATGCAGACAGGGGCGGGACAGAGGACAGGGCTGGGGATGCAGGGACGGGACGGAGGGGACGGAGGGGCAGGGCCGGATGGAGACGGGACGGGACGGAGGACAGTGCTGGGGATGCAGGGACGGACGGAGGGGACAAAGGGGCAGGGACGGATGGAGACAGGGACGGGACGGAGGACAGGGCTGGGGATGCAGGGACGGGACCGAGGGACGGAGGGGGCAGGGACGGATGGAGACGGGACGGGACGGAGGACAAGGCTGGGACGAAGCAGGGACGGGACGGAGGGGACGAAGGGGCAGGGACGGATGGAGACGGACGGACAGAGGACAGGGCTGGGGATGCAGGGACGGGAAGGAGGGGACGAAGGGGCAGGGACGGATGGAGACGGGAGGACAGAGGACAGGGCTGGGGGCTGCAGGGATGGGACGGAGGGGACGAAGGGGGCAGGGACGGATGAATACGGCCCAGGACAGAGGACAGGGCTGGGGGGATGCAGGGACGGGACCGAGGGGACGAAGGGGGCAGGGACGGATGGAGACAGGGGACGGGACAGAGGACAGGGCTGGGGGGATGCAGGGATGGGACGGAGGGGACGAAGGGGGCAGGGACGGATGGACAGAGGGGACGGGACAGAGGACAAGGATGGAGAGACGCAGGGAAGGGAGTGAAGGATGGACGGAGCGGGAGGGTGAGCAGATCGCAAGCGTGAACTATCAGGCCACGTTGGTGGAGCTGGGGGGGAGACAGACAGACACAGGTGCGCAGCCCTGTTGGGAGCCAGAGGCACACTGGCCCGCCTGGCCGTGTGCTACCAGCGTGCCCTTTCCTATGTGCCCTAAGGCATTCCTATGTTATTCCATAACATTCCTATGTGCCATAACATTCTTATGTGCTGAATAAGAGCACTTAACATTCCTGTGCTCCCCTCCCAACACCAGGAGGGGGGTGTGTGTGTGCCCTTTCCTATTCTTATGTGCTGATCAGTACTGTGGTAGCAGAACTGAAACTGAAAAGGTAGCAGGCAGGACTATGCACAAAGAGAAAAGGGATGTAGACCTGCCCTTTGTACCCTGCAGGACCTGTGGTCACAGGCCCTTCCTAATTTCGGGGGAACCAAGGAATATAAAAAGTAATCTCTTGTAAATTGAACCAATGTTGTCTGACTGCTAGAGTTGGAATCTTGATACTAATTTTTCCTAATGATTGTAAGTTATTTACAGTCACCTGGCTGGCCTTTGAGGACTGACAAATCACAGCCAGAAGCTCTTTGATTTTTGGGAAGGCCCCAGATCATTTTGCAGCTGGAGTGGGCAGCACCACTCAGGCTACCGTTGATACACTAGGACCATCACAAGTTCTTCTGCTGAGCATCCAGCATGACGTTTGACCACAAAAAGGGGCAGACAAATAGAAGAGGCAATATAGTATGTAGTGGGTTCAGGGATGAGAACAAAGGACTAATCCTAGCGTTGACACTGGCTCCCACTGTGGCCCTGGTCAAATCACATAGGCCAAAATTTCCATACTTGAGTGCCTATAGTTATGTACCTAAATCATTGACTTTAATAGGTATTAGAGCAGTGGACGCTACGCCAGCCATTGATCTTTTCCCATTTTGCATACTGAGGAGGGAGAGTGCTTCCTTGTGTCCCCCCTTGCAAGGATTCCCAGCACCCACGAGTTACTCATGTGGGTATTGAACATAAAATTTTCTACCATGCAAAAATACATTTTGTTTTCAAACAATCCAAGGACTTAGTTGACACGGAGAATTTTTTTAGAAAAAGGGCAAAATAGCTTGACATTTCAAAAGAAATCACTGTTTAATTTTCTTTATAGTTCAAACATTATTTTAAAGGAGTTGAACTCAGATGTTCCTGAGGTTTAACAATGACTTGTATACATAGCTCCCAGAATGGAACCTGTGCAAACAAAAATAAACAATAATAGTGTCTTTTAAATTCACAGTATTTTTAAAGACACAGAGGAGAATCAGCCAGGCTGATTCATTGTATTTTCCCTGTGCTGATGAAGGAATTAGAGACAATAACAGAGCTTGACAAAACCAGCTAAAGCCACCAAACCAACTGGAGCGTTAAATCTATCAATCAGCAGTAAATATGAAATATAGGGGGGTGGGATCAGGGCGATGCCCTGGGGAGAAGCCCAGAGAACTCCTCTTCCCCAATTGTCAGAAGAGGGAAGGTGCTAGGATTTTTATCCAAATGCCCTCCCTGAGTCCTATTTAGAGATTCAGGTTCTTTAACATTATAGCTGTCCCAAGTTTGCATAGTGCAATGCTTGAATTTACATGAAGAGAAAGTAGAGAGTAAGTAGGAAAGTTCTTCCAATTTTAAACTAGATGTATATTAAATTAAATCTGTGCTAATTAATCAGATGCATAAAGAGTATTTAAGACAACAGCTCAGCCCCTCTCACCCACCCTCTCCATCACCATTGTCAACTTTCTCTGGATGTGTTTTTATGGATAAACTGAACTGATCTGACTGGCTGAATCAAACAATAAGTTGTTCTAAACGAATCACGATGCTTCAGGGCAATAACTGTTTGGGAAACATCTGTTACTTTACTGCTTCAACATTCAGCTGAGAAAATTATTAGATATATATTCTGATAATTTGAACAGAAACAAAGTCATCGTAACAGAACATTGAGAGAAGATCAAAGCCTTAGGTTTTGAAAATAAATATCACACGTCAACATTTTTTCCATAAATGCTTCGGCAGCGGGAGACCATTATCCTAAGATAACATTCTCCAGCAGAGAGATGATCTCTTAATTAGAGCAATATGTAAACTACTTTAGGATGCTTGATATAAATCCTGCAAACTGATTCATTGATACTTTTACTAAGATGAATTTTGATATCATGGGATGAAATCCTGGCCCTATTGTAGTTTATAGAACGAGGAGTACTCGTGTCACCTTAGAGACTAACACATTTATTTGGGCATAAGCTTTCATGGGCTAAAACCCACTTCATCTGATGCATGCAGTGGAAAATACAGTAAGAAGATACATATACAGAGAACATGAAAAAATGGGGGTTGCCATACCAACTCTAACAAGATTAATCAATTAAGGTGGCATATTATCAGCAGGAGAAAAAAAACTTTTTGTAGTGATAATCAGGATAGCAAACAGTTGACAAGAAGGTGAGAGTAACACTAGGGGAAAAATTAGCATGGGGAAATTTTTTTGGAAAAGTTATTTTGTTGAAGAATTGCGACTTTTGGGTCTGTAATCAAGCGTCTAGGGAGGATGAAGTGTTCTCCGACTGGTTTTTGAATGTTATAATTCTTGACGTCTGATTTGTGTCCTTTTATTCTTTTATGTAGAGACTGTCTGGGTTGGCCAATGTATATGGCAGAGGGGCATTGCTGGCACGTGATGGCATATATCACGTTGGTAGATGTGCAGGTGAAGGAGCCCCTGATGGTGGGGCTGATGTGATTAGGTCCTATGATGGTGTCCCCTGAATAGATATGTGGACTGAGTTGGCAACTGGCTTTGTTGCAAGGATAGGTTCCTTGGTTATTATTGTTGTTGTGTGGTGTGTGCTTGCTTCAGGTTGGGGGGCTGTCTGTAAGCGAGGACTGTCCTGTCTCCCAAGGTCTGCGAGAGTGAGGATCATCCTTCAGGATAGGTTGTAGATCCTTGATGATGCGCTGGAGAGGTTTTAGTTGGGGGCTGAAGGTGACGGCTAGTGGCGTTCTGTTATTTTCTTTGTTGGGCCTGTCCTGTGGTAGGTCACTTCAGGGTACTCTTCTGGCTCTGGAACACCTGGCATTGGCCACTGTCGGTAGACAGATACTGGGCTAGATGGACCTTTGGTCTGAGCCGGTACAGGCGTTCTTATGTTCTTATACTTGGGGAAAATGACTAGCAACCTGGCTACCATGGCATGAGCTACCTTTGACAACTGATTGCCTCCTTATTACCAGAACATCATTACAGAAAGGAAGCTTGTAATGAAACAGGGCCAGATGTGGATAGCCGGGATAGCCTCCTGCTGTGCTCATTTGGGTTTGTACTGTAGTACGGTGCAGTGTTTCTTTACAAAGGGCAATTGTTTGCTACTTTCCTTAGTAGGGACTAGGTGAAAATAAGATGAAAAATTCCAGCTTTTGTTGGATATTGTTTATCTGCTCCTTGCACATTCAGGGTAATAGCTTAGAACTTTCACTGAAACTGAAGTTGCATAAAATGAGTTTTGTTTTAATACAGTTTAATTTAATTACTTTCAATTCTCTGATAAACACAGCATTGAGTGGTGAAAAAGGGACTGTCACAAAGATAAGAATGGCAATAAAATATATACTGAAAACAACAGATGAGTAAGAGCTTCATTGTTTAAACAGTACATAGAAAGAAAAACTATTATATATTAAGAAAAAATAGGGAAATTAACAAACCAAAAAACCCCTCATTTAACGTTACTTACGTTTGCTTTCATCAATAAAATAAACCATAAAATAATTAGGAAATACAAAGTCAAGATTTTCAAAAACGATTAAAAGGTTACGAAATTTTACGTTCTCTTGTTAGCAAATGTCCAAATAAGTGTTGCCCTGGGCACCCTTAATTCAGTCCTCTTGTGCATTTCCATGATGATGCAGACTTTCATTATCTGATCCCAGGAAGAAGATCAGCAGGAAGAAATGGAATAAGAGGAAAGAGAAGATGAGAAAAGAGGAAAGGAGGAAGAGGGAAGCCCAAAAGGACAAATTTCAAACACCCGCAGCGAGTCACAGATTCATAAATTCCAAGGCCGAAAGGAACCACTCTGGTCTGACTTTCTATTTAACATCGGCCATTGAATTTCCCTGAAAATAATTCCCACAGAAATTAAAGCAGATTGTTTAGAAAATCACACAATCTTGATTTTTTTAAAAAAAGGCTAGTTGTGGAGGATCCAGCACAACCCTTGGTGAATGGCTCCAAACCCTGAGGTTAAAAATGCGCGCTTTCTCTCTAGTGTGAATTGGTCTAGGCTTCAACTTTCAGCCATTGTCTGCCCTTAACCTTTATCTGCTAAAGTGAAGAGCTCATTAGTAAATATTTCTTCCCTTAGGCTCAGCTGACCCTTCTCTTTGAATGAGCTGCTGTACTCTGTCAGCACAAGAGGGTTTTCTAATCCTTTCATCATTCATGTGGCTCTTCTGTGAACCCTGTCCAATGTGAGAGCATCTGTCTCAAACTGTGGACACCAGAAGTGGACACAATTTTCCAGGAGTGGTTGCACCAGTGCTCAGTATACAAATATGGAACCTCTCTATTTCTACTTGAGATTCTGCTCTTTGTATGGCTCCAAGAGTCACATTTGCCCTTTGGCCACTGGGAACTCATGGGGAGCTGATTATCCCCATGACCCCAAGTCTTTTCAGAGCTGGTGGTTCCCAGGTTTGAATCCTCTATCTTGTACACAGAGCCTATATTTTGTCTTACTTTCTACACAGGTGATGACTTCTTTCGACAAAATCTAAACACAGAAATGAAAAAACTCACAAAGTATCTCCTCCCACCAATCCCCTTGGTCCTCACAGAGAGACAGCAAAGATGGAGGCTTGCTGCAACCAGGCTACAGGGGTCTCCGAGCTTCCCCCTGCCCCATCCCTGTCCTGCCTGGCTGTTGTCAAGGGAGCTCTGTGAGGTCACATCCGCCTCATCATCTTTGCCCAATAGGCTGAATTCCTGCCAAAGGCCTTTGTGAAGTCACTGCCACACTCACCTTCCCTTGCAGGCCTGATGTCTGCCCCTGGCCAGCCCGGTTCGATGTTTGAGTTGCACCCCAAGATCTCCCCACTTGGTCATTATTGATTCTGGGAGCAAGCAGGCTACCCAGTAAAACAGCAGAGTCTGTTCCTCACCCCACAATGAGTTTTTCACAGAGGTGTCAGTTGAGAAACAATTTGATGGCCTAATCCGGCCTCTATTTCTCAGGCTATGAAATTTCACACACTTAGCACCATAATAAGCCCAATCGCTTGTAGGAATTCACTAAAAGGCACCTTCCAGAATGACAACAAGTTGTGATGTGAGGATAGCTGGAAACAGAGAATCCACCTTTCCCCTAGGTAATTTGTTCCAGTGGCTAGTGTCTCTCACTGTCAAAAATGTGTGCCTTACATTTCATTTGAATTTCTCAGGCTTCAGCTGACAGCCATTGGTTCTTGTTGTGCCTTTCTTGGCTAGATTGAATTAGCCTTGCCCCATGAAATCCAATCTCCCCGTCCTGCTGGGAGCCCCTCAGGCAGGAGCACCCCAGTAGGTGCCTCCTAGCTGTTTGTCTTCTGGATTTGGGACAGAACTTCCCCTGTATAGATGCTCTCTGTAGGGATATCAGATGCACCTCCAGAGGCAGTGCAGAAGCAAGTGCACTGCATCAGCCTGTCATTGGGATCAGGGCTTTGGCCTTGGCAGCTTCTGCTTCAGCCACATCTCTGGGTGCCCAGGCTCAGGGCTTCTGACCCCTGTGGCCACCTCCACATTTGGGAATGTCTTGTAGTTTCAGAACGGTTGGTGGCTCCTTCCCTCCAAGCCCAGGTCTGAAGGCAGGACGGCAGTGAGGGTGGCAATGCTGTGACTCTCCTACAACAACTTTTGAACTCTTCCACTCTTCCATTTTGGTGGGGAAGCCCACCAAACAACATCTCATTGAGATGGACGTGTTCCCAGGGAATGTCTCAATTACAAGGAATCAACATTTCCCAGCTGAAATAAATGTTGTGCTGGAAAACGTTCTTTTGGTGCTAAGTCCCAAGTTTGTTCTGCCTTACTGAGCTGCCTAGCATACAATCACATACAGAAACACTGCCCAACATGTAACGTCACAGTATTCAATTTTAACACAATTGCAAATACATCAGAGCATCAACATTTTCTGTTTTATAAGGTCTCTCCTTTTTTGGAACCCTTGTTTCTAAAAAAGCCTTGCGAGACTTGAATCAAATTTCAGTGACTAATTATCATGTGTGTGGCATCATCATTAATGCCTGTTCTATGTAGTTAGGTTATTGTCTTCTTTAGGAAATTTGGGAAAACAGGAGCCCTGGGAAACCCTGTTCCTCCTCCTCATACACACTGCACATTTGCTGCTACCTGGTGCTGGCTGAGCAGTAGCATTGTGACATCAGAGAGGATCCACCACTCAGCACCCGTCCCTCCAGTTCATTTGCATACTTGCGGAGAATGAATAGCAACCTGGCTACCATGGCAAGAGCTACCTTTGATGACTGATTGCCCCCTTATTACCAGAGCATCATTACACAAAGGAAGTTTGTAAAGAAACAGGGCCAGAGGTGGATAGCCGCGATAGCCTCCTGCTGTGCTCATTTGAGTTCCTTGAAAAAGGGACCTTCACAAAAATAAGAATGGCAATAAAATATATATTGAAAAGAACAGATGAGTAAGAGCTTCATTGTTTAAACAGTACATAGAAAGAAAAAACTATTATATATTAAGAAAAATATAAGGAAAGTAACAAACCAAAAACCCCTTCATTTAACTTTACTTAAGTTTGCTTTCATTAATAAAATAAACCACAAAATAATTAGGAAAAGAAAGTCAGGATTTTCAAAAATGATTAAAAGGTTACGAAATTTTTACGCTTCAGCTGACAGCCATTGGTTCTTGTTGTGCCATTTTTGGCTAGATCGAATTAGCCCTGCCCCGTGAAATCCGATCTCCCTGTCCTGCTGGACCCCCCAGCCAGGAGAACCCAGTAGGGGCCTCCTAGCTGTTTCTCTGCCCGGCTGGGGACAGGACTTCCTCTCCGTGGGGATATCAGACGCACTTGCAGAGGCAATGCAGAAGTGAGTGTGCTGCATCAGCCCGGTGTTGGGCTCAGGGCTTTGGCCTTGGCAGCTTCTGCTCCAGTCACATCTCTGGGTGCCCGGACTCAGAGCTTCTGGCCCCCTGTGGCTGCAGCCAGGGCTGGGGCACTGGGCTCAGGACTTTCATGCCCTTCCCAACTCCTGACGGCACTCTGGGTACCTGGGCTCAGGGCTTCTGCCTGGCATCTGAAGTGAGAGCTCTGGGCTTCCCTTGCAGTTCCTTCTGGGGCTCAGGGGGAAAGGGGAAAACCCCAAGGAGGCTCCTCCTCGCGCTCACAGGCTGTCGGGGGCAGAGAATTCACCCCAAGCACACGCTTGTGAGTCTGTATCATAACACGCATTCACAACAGCACTGCACAAAGTTTATAAACGTCACCTTAACTCTGATGGTTCCTAACGTTTAAAGGCCCCAAGGGGTGCAACTTGGAGCTGGGGTACCGCTGAGCTCTCTGTCTCCCCAGCCTGGGCTCCCTCTCACACTGCTGCTGGGAGAAGATGCAGCTCGCTCCCGTCCCTGCACTCACACAAACCTTTGCACAGGCAGGAACACACCCAGCTGCAGGGACCAGGAAGCTTCTCCCCAGCTCCCCAGCCTAGGTCCCCAGTGCTGCAGCGACTTGCCCTGGCCAAAAGCCTGACGGGATCACTTTATTACCCAGTCTGCTCCTCCCTCCAAGTGGAGAGGATCATGCACCAGTCTCTGGTCCTGAGCAGGTGCCCCAACCACATCTAGCAAAACGAAGAGTTTTAGGGGGAAATAGAACACACATTGATTAACTATGCAAAGATAGGCTTGAAGGGATTGTAAGCAATGAGCGCACAGCTCAATGCAGGTTACCCAAGAACTGAACCAAAAGAACCCTCTGCTTTGGCCTCAGCGGCAGATCTGGGGCGGTGAGAGCTAAATTCCAGAATCACTTTCCTGCTCAGCTGCAGCTGTTTCCCCCAGGTCTCTCCCCTCGCCGGCAGGCTCCGGCTCAGCGGCTGGCTCCAGCCACCGCAAAGAGTCCGAACCTCCTGCCCCCAGAGCTGGGCACAAAGGGGGCTAATGCAGATCTCTCCCCCATACAGACCCGGCTGGGGCAGCAGCAGCAGCCCAGGCACCCACCGGCCCCCCAGCAGCTCCCACACTCCAAATGCCCTGCACCGCACACACCCGCCGGCCTCACAGCTCCTCCCCACCCTCCCATGGTCTCATGGGCTCATAGACTCATAGACTCGAAGGTCAGAAGGGACCATAATGATCATATAGTCCCACCTCCTTCACAACGCAGGCCTCACAATCTCACCCATCCACTTCTAGATCAAACCCCTAACCTATGTCTGACTTACTGAACTCCTCAAATTGTGCTTTGAAGACCTCAAGCTGCAGAGAATCCTCTAGCAAGTGACCAGTGCCCCATGCTGCAGAGGAAGGCGAGAAACCTCCAGGGCCTCTGCCAATCTGCCCTGGAGGAAAATTCCTTCCCGACCCCAAAGATGCTGATCACTTAAACCCTTAGCATGTGGGCAAGACTCACCAGCCAGCACCCACGAGAGAATTCTCTGCAGTAACTCACTTCCCATCCCATCCAGACCACTGGGCATACTTACCTGCTGAGAATCAAAGATCAATTGCCAAATTCATTGCCAAAATTAGGCTAGCCCATCATACCATCCCCTCCATAAACGTATTAAGCGTAGTCTTGAAGCCCGATATGTCTTTTGCCCCCAATACTCCCCTTGGAAGGCAAGTCTAAACTCCATAGTGTCCACTTGATAGCCACTGGTTCTTCTTCTTCTGCACAGCATCGCTCGTGGAGAACAAGGACCTGCAAATCTACAGTCGTACTCTATCTTTGTTTCAAGAATGAAAACAAACTACTGCCTCAGAGGACCAGAACGGATTTCAGCTGATGGACAGCTTTCCTCAGTGTTTGTACATTTTAATAGGAATATATTGAATGATTAAATTCATTTCACGTCCCCGTTCAGCGGAACTCCTGAACATACAGGAGATGGATATGAAAATATAGATCACTTAAAAAGAGGACATGTAAGAGAGCAGCTGGACTTGAACCAGAAACCTCTTGATCTGCCATCAAATGCACCACCACTGAGTTCCCTGAGGCAGCTGAGTGTTGGAGCCAGTGATCTTGAAGAGTATCAGAGGGGTAGCCGTGTTAGTCTGGTTCTGTAGAAGCAGCAAAGAATCCTGTGGCACCTTATAGACTAACAGATGTTTTGCAGCATGAGCTTTCGTGGGTGAATACCCACTTTCGGATGCAAGCAGTGAAATTTCCAGGCAGGTGTGTATATATAGGCAAGCAAGAAGCAGGCTAGATAACGAGGTTCGATCAAGCCGGGAGGATGGGGCCCTGTTCCAGCAGCTGAGGTGTGAAACCCACGGGAGGAGAAACTGGTTCTGTACAGAACCAGTTTCTCCTCCCTTGGTTTTCACACCTCAGCTGCTGGAACAGGGCCCCATCCTCCCTGATTGATCTAACCTCGTTATCTCTAGCCTGCTTCTTGCTTGCTTATATATACACACCTGCCCCTGGAAATTTCCACTGCTTGCATCAGAAGAAGTGGGTATTCACCCACGAAAGCTCATGCTGCAAAACATCTGTTAGTCTATAAGGTGCCACAGGATTCTTTGCTGCTTCTACAGAACCAGACTAACACGGCTACCCTCTGATACTTGACACCAGGCAAGGCACTGCATTTAGCCGTATGGAGTGGAAATCCATCAACCTCATGAAGAAACTTGCACAAATACAGACGGATATCATCTTCCTTTCCAAATGTAAATGGATGGACATCATACCTAATGGACTAAAGGTAAAAAATCCACTGCTATCTACATACTACACAGACCACAGTGAGAGATTATGCCATACTCTATCTAAGAAACTGAGGAACCACCTGATCAGCATACTATACAGCAAACAGGAAAACATCAAAAAAGAGCTCTCCAACCTAGAGACTCTCATCAATAACCAAACTTCCATACAAACGGACTTCACTAAAATAAGACAGGAGATCTACATTACCCACTTCACCTCTCTAAAAAGGAAAAGGACTGTAAGCTGTCTAAACTCCTACCTGCCACATGGGGCCACAACCGTGATACCCCTAACCCACCCAGCAATATCGTCAATCTATCCAGCCACACACTCAGCCCAGAAGAACAGTCTGTCCTATCTCGGGGACTCTCTTTCTGCCCTGCCACCCCCACCAACATGATACAGTTCTGCGGCGATCTGGAAGCCTACTTTCGCCGTCTCCGACTCAAAGAATACTTCCAGGACAACACTGAACAGCGCACTGATACACAGTTACCCTCCCACCAACAGCACAAGAAGAAGAACTCCACATGGACTCTCCTGAGGGTCGAAATGATAGTTTGGACCTATACATTGAATGCTTCCGCCGACGTGCACAGGCAGAAATTGTGGAAAAACAACATCGCTTGCCTCACAACCTAAGTCGCAGAACGCAATGCCATCCACAGCCTCAGAAACCATCCTGACATTATAATCAAAGAGGCTGATAAAGGAGGTGCTGTTGTCATCATGAACAGGTCTGACTACCAAAAGGAGGCCATCAGACAACTCTCCAATACCAAATTTTACAAGCTACTTCCTCAGATCCCACTGAGGAATACACTAAGAAACTGCACCATCTACTCAGGACACTCCCTACACTAACACCGGAACAAATCAACATACCCTTAGAACCTCGACCAGGGTTATTCTATCTACTACCTAAGATCCACAAACCTGGTAATCCTGGACGCCCCATCATCTCTGGCATTGGAACTCTCACTGAAGGACTGTCTGGATATGTGGACTCCTACTCAGACCCTATGTTACCAGCACTCCCAGCTATCTCCGTGACACCACTGATTTCCTGAGGAAACTACAATGCATTGGTGACCTTCCAGAGAACACCATCCTAGCCACCATGGATGTAGAGGCTCTCTACACAAACATCCCACACACTGATGGAATACAAGCTGTCAGGAACAGTATCCTGATGATGCCACAGCACAACTGGTTGCTGAGCTCTGTGCCTTTATCCTCACACACAACTATTTCAAATTTAATGACAATATATATCTCCAGATCAGTGGCACCGCTATGGGCACCCGCATGGCCCCACAATATGCCAATATTTTTATGGCTGACCTGGAACAACGCTTCCTCAGCTCCTGTCCACTCACGCCCCTTCTCTACCTACGCTACATTGATGACATCTTCATCATCTGGACCCATGGGAAGGAGACTCTAGAAAAATTCCACCATGATTTCAACAGCTTCCACACCTCCATCAACCTCAGCCTGGACCTATCTACACGGGAGGTCCACTTCCTAGACACCACGGTGCAAATAAGTGGTGGTCACATTACCACCACCCTATACCGAAAACCTACCGACCGCTATGCCTACCTTCATGCCTCCAGCTTCCATCCCGGGCACACCACAAGATCCATTGTCTACAGCCAAGCACTGAGGTACAACCGTATCTGCTCTAACCCCGCAGACAGAGACCAACACTTAGAAAATCTCCACCAAGCATTCTCAAGACTACAGTACCCACATGAGGAAATAAGGAAACAGATCAACAGAGCCAGATGTGTACCCAGAAGCCTCCTACTGCAAGACAAGCCCAAGAAAGAAACCAACAGGACTCCACTGGCCATCACATACAGTCCCCAGCTCAAACCCCTCCACTGCATCATCAGGGATCTACAACCCATCCTGGACAATGATCCCACACTTTCACAGGCCTTGGGTGGCAGGCCAGTCCTCGCCCACAGACAACCTGCCAACCTGAAGCATATTCTCACCAGCAACTGCACACCGCACCATAGTAACTCTAGCTCAGGAACCAACCCATGCAACAAACCTCGATGCCAACTCTGCCCACATATCTACACCAGCAACACCATCACAGGACCTAACCAGATCAGCCACACCATCACCGGTTCATTCACCTGCACGTCCACCAATGTAATATATGCCATCATATGCCAGCAATGCCCCTCTGCTATGTACATCGGCCAAACTGGACAGTCTCTAAGGAAAAGGATAAATGGACACAAATCAGACATTAGGAATGGCAAAAACCTGTAGGAGAACACTTCAACCTCCCTGGCCACACAATAGCAGATTTTAAGGTGGCCATCCTCCAGCAAAAAAACTTTAGGACCAGACTCCAGAGAGAAACTGCTGAGCTCCAATTCATTTGCAAATTTAACACCATCAGTTTAGGACTAAACAAAGACTGTGAATGGCTTGCCAATTACAGAACCAGTTTCTCCTCCCTTGGTTTTCACACCTCAGCTGCTGGAACAGGGCCCCATCCTCCCTGATTGATCTAACCTCGTTATCTCTAGCCTGCTTCTTGCTTGCTTATATATACACACCTGCCCCTGGAAATTTCCACTGCTTGCATCCGAAGAAGTGGGTATTCACCCACGAAAGCTCATGCTGCAAAACATCTGTTAGTCTATAAGGTGCCACAGGATTCAGTGATCTTGAAGAGTATGAAGGGGACACTTATTTCAAAGAGCTTCTCTTCCATTCCCAGACATGAGTGGTTTTAAAAATGGAGTTTCATTACATTTTCTATGTGCATGTAAACACCACAGCTTGCACAATCCTCACAACTGCTCAGTCTCACCAGAGCACAATAACTTTGGAGGCCCCACACCCAGCTACCCAGCTCTGCGGCCTTTAACCTCTTCAGCAGTTCTCCAATGCCTTAAGGCCACAGGGCACAGCATGGAATTTGACCCCATTAATCCTAAATCAATTTGGATGTAAAATCTTTGCAAAAATATTTCGTTTTCCAAACCAAAAGCATCTCCCGTTTGTGGCGTCCCCTTAAACTGTCTCTTCGCACACAAAGAGGAGACACTTCAATTTGGAAACGAGATAAGATGCTTCAGTCAGGGTAAGCAATTCCTCCCCTTCATGATTGAAAGATCATAAAATGCCAGTAAAATTGACTTTCAGCCGTTACACAGCAGACCCCACTGACGGCATCTCCCCGGGGCCGGGTGGAGCCAGCTCACCTTATCAAACCTTCCCATACCCGGGGGAACGGGAAAGTGCGAGGCTGCAGCGCCACCTAGCGGCCACAGGACAAATCGCCGGCTGCTGCACCTGTGGGCACTGGGAGTTCGCTTAACATGGAAAGCTGCCTAATGCACGGTTGGCAAAACGGGGGTCTGCTGCACTACATCATCATCTGCAATGACTCAACCCGATAGGACACCTCCTGTGCTACGCTGCTACTAGTGACCCTCTCAAACAGGTCCCCACAGCTCCCCAGCCTCCCCCCACCAGGAGGCAGCTAGGAGAGGCTTGTTACACTGCTCTACAGCCAAAATGCTTCTGAAATAAATGGAGTCCAACTTTACTAATTCTGGGTCACTGAGAACGAAAATGATGCTTAAAATTCTTGATTGGCTCTAGTTTTCAAGATATGCTATTGAGTCAGTATTTATGACCCTTGACTTGGGAATGGGGGAGGATAAGTGAGTTATAAAGGGACGGGATCTCAATTTAAACCAGTAATGGCTATAATACATCTTTGACTGGATCTATGAATAAATCTATGAATGGCTTTGGACAGTACTTGCTTATTAGGCAAAACAATGAAGGATACAGTCTGAAGCTGGTATTGCCTCATACATGATATGAATTGCATCATGTTATTCCTAGAAGTCATGGATGATGCAATCATAATGAAGCTGAACCAATTGCCCTATATCAGCTCTAGAAATCATACAGTGTCTTGCTCTCTTATTTGTCAGTGTTTGATTTTGCAAAGGGACCCATTTCTCTTTAGCCAAAGTGAGCAGAGATGCCTCGTACTTGTGTGAACAGTGCAGATAACTTGTGCTATGTTTGTGGTGAAGTGACTTTTGCATCACAAAAGTGCAGTATAAACACTATGGGTAAGAAAGCCTATCACTTTTCTTTTGGCTGCAAAATTGGAGATCAGGTGTGTGTTGGAAGCAATGAGTGTGGCAATCTCAGTGAACCGACGGAGGGTGACGGTGGTCAGAGAGAGACAACGGAAGGTTAGAGGGGCAACGATGGGCATAACAATGATGATTGTGTTGTATTTCATTCCTTAGATCTGGTGCCACGGCCGGCCCTTTAGCCTTGTAGTTTACCAAGAGTAAAACTAAATATCTGTTGAGATACAAGGGAGAGTCTGTGTCCATTCCTGCTAGCTGCACAGGGGTTTGACATTGCTGCTTTCAATCCTCCGGCTCTGCCGAGACAAGGAACAATTCAGGCGGTCACTGAACTGAAGGAGGGAGATGATTTTCTGACAGGAGGGACGGCTCCTCTTAAAGGTGTTTGGCAGGCAGCCTCCTTCCCAGGTCTGTCCCGACAACACCCAGTTGAAAAGGGACTCTCCTCAGCACTCCTCAGCCCGGTGAAAATGAGCGAGTGAGTGAGCGTGGGGGAGAGCGAGCGACGGAGGGAGATGGATTGAGGGGGCCGGGACCTCGGTGAAGGGGCAGGATGAGGGTGTTCAGTTTTGTGGGGTCAGAAAGTTGGCAACCTCAGATCCAGGGGAAACAACTCAAAGACCCAACGAGTCTGGCCAGGGGCAGGACATCAACCTTGAGGGGAGGGGTGGGTGTGGCAGTGACATCACAAAGGCCTTTTGCAGGAACTCGACCTATTGGGCAAAGGTGGTGGGGAGGGGGTGACCTCACAGAGAGACCCTGACGTCAGCCGGGCAGGACAGAGGTGCAGGGCCAGGCCAGTCTCTGAGACCTCCCGGCTTTGCTGCCGCAAGTCTCCTTCGCGAGGTCTCTCCTCGAGGGCTGAGAGAGAATTAGGATTCAGAGTTGTGAGCATGAGGAGGAACCTCTGTGGAGTTTTCTCCTTTCCTACCACTGATTGTGCCGAAAACAAACTTCCCTTTGAGAAGGTAAGAGGCTCAGAGAGCTTTGGAACCTGTTCCGTCTGGTCCACCTGGCGCAGGCAGCATTCTAGGCCCAGACAGCACTGGCTTCAGGTGGCAGAATTTGATTTCCTCCCTAGGTTTTGATGATTGGAATCCCTGGGGACATTGGGGTGTATCCTTTTTGGTTTATCTTTTCCTCTTTCCTCCCTCCTTTCTCCTCTTCTCTTGCTTCTTTTTTCCCTTTTCCAGCTTCCCTCCCTCTACCTAGGAGGGACGGGTCTGGAGTGCGGGCAGGGGAGGGGTATTGCTCTCATTGCGGGAGGTCCTCACCAAGAGGTGGGTCTGGGTCTGAGAGTGATCCCCTCTGATAGTGTCCTGGGCCGTCCTTTGGGACATCTGATGAGACCCCTCAGCCTCCTGCATCTCAGAGTCTCAGTGCTGATTGGCTGAGCAGGGGGCTATCGACACCAAGGAGACTCAGGTCAGTTTGGTCTCTTTTCAAATCAGGCAAATAAGTCACAACCAATCCAATGTATGGAATTAATCTTGCTGCTTCTCTCCAATAATTGTCTCTTGGCATGTCAAAAGGAGGAAGGGATGGAGTTATGCTTCAGTTTTTACCTCATAAACTTATTCCTGTCTAACCTACAGGACACTATGGGAATAAGACACTATGTCATGTGGTGACATCACAAGAGCAGAGGATGTGAGAACTACAGCAACTGAGAGGGTGGGGGATTTAGAGTCGGATTGTTTCAAATGCTGCATTTGTCGGCTGACATTTAACAGCAACGCTTAGCTAACACAATGGAGAAAGGAATTCTCTGCTAAAGATTCAACCTGCCCCTTTGGCCAACTCTGCCCCTTCCCTGACCGGAGTGTGCTCAGAACACCTCTCCCGCCAGCCCCCCCACAGGCCCACAGCTGGGCACCCAGCACAAAGCAAGGGAGGGGGTTGCTTGGCTTGTTTTACTTTTACTTTTCAAAAGGCTTTTAAAAGCATTTTCTGCCCCTGTTCCCCATGGTGAGGAAGCAGATGGTTAGTTAAACAAAAGTTAAACAAAAGTTAAAAGGTAGAGTGACTAAAATGAAATCCTGCAAGTTGTATGGCCCTTTTTAAAGACACCATAATAGAGGCCCAACTTCAATGTATACCTCATATTAAGAAACACAGTAAAAGAACTAAAAAAGAGCCATCGTGGCTTAACAACCATGTAAAAGAAGCAGTGAGAGATAAAAAGACTTCCTTTAAAAAGTGGAAGTCAAATCCTAGTGAGGCAAATAGAAAGGAGCATAAACACTGCCAACTTAAGTGCAAGAGTGTAATAAGAAAAGCCAAAGAGGAGTTTGAAGAACGGCTAGCCAAAAACTCCAAAGGTAATAACAAAATGTTTTTTAAGTACATCAGAAGCAGGAAGCCTGCTAAACAACCAGTGGGGCCTTGACGATCAAAATACAAAAGGAGCGCTTAAAGACGATAAAGTCATTGCGGAGAAACTAAATGAATTCTTTGCTTCAGTCTTCACGGCTGAGGATGTTAGGGAGATTCCCAAACCTGAGCTGGCTTTTGTAGGTGACAAATCTGAGGAACTGTCACAGATTGAAGTGTCACTAGAGGAGGTTTTGGAATTAATTGATAAACTCAACATTAACAAGTCACCGGGACCAGATGGCATTCACCCAAAAGTTCTGAAAGAACTCAAATGTGAAGTTGCGGAACTATTAACTAACGTTTGTAACTTGTCCTTTAAATCGGCTTCGTTACCCAATGATTGGAAGTTAGCTAATGTAATGCCAATATTTAAAAAGGGCGCTAGAGGTGATCACGGCAATAACAGACCGGTAAGTCTAACGTCGGTCCGGGGCAAATTAGTTGAAACAATAGTTAAGAATAAAATTGTCAGACACATAGAAAAACATAAATTATTGAGCAGTAGTCAACATGGTTTCTGTAAAGGGAAATCGTGTCTTACTAATCTATTAGAGTTCTTTGAAGGGGTCAACAAACATGTGGACAAGGGGGATCCGGTGGACATAGTGTACTTGGATTTCCTGAAAGCCTTTGACAAGGTCCCTCACCAAAGGCTCTTACGTAAATTAAGTTGTCATGGGATAAAAGGGAAGGTCCTTTCATGGATTGAGAACTGGTTAAAAGACAGGGAACAAAGGGTAGGAATTAATGGTAAATTCTCAGAATGGAGAGGGTAACTAGTGGTGTTCCCCAAGGGTCAGTCCTAGGACCAATCCTATTCAATTTATTCATAAATGATCTGGAGAAAGGTAAACAGTGAGGTGGCAAAGTTTACAGATGATACTAAACTACTCAAGATAGTTAAGCAGATTGTGAAGAACTTCAAAAAGCTCTCACAAAACTAAGTGATTGGGCAACAAAATGGCAAATGAAATTTAATGTGGATAAATGTAAAGTAATGCACATTGGGAAAAATAACCCCAAATATACATACAATATGATGGGGGCTAATTTAGCTACAACGCGTCAGGAAAAAGATCTTGGAGTCATTGTGGATAGTTCTCTGAAGATGTCCATGCAGTGTGCAGAGGCGATCAAAAAAGCAAACAGGATGTTAGGAATCGTTAAAAAGGGGATAGAGAACAAGACGGAGAATATAGTATTGCCCTTATATAAATCCATGGTACGCCCACATCTCGAATACTGTGTACAGATGTGGTCTCCTCACCTCAAAAAAAGATATTCTAGCACTAGAAAAGGTTCAGAAAAGGGCAACTAATATGATTAGGGGTTTGGAGAGGGTCCCATACGAGGAAAGATTAAAGAGGCTAGGACTCTTCAGCTTGGAAAAGAGGAGACTAAGGGGGGATATGACAGAGGTATATAAAGTCATGAGTGACATTGAGAAAGTGGATAAGGAAAAGTTATTTACTTATTCCCATAATACAAGAACTAGAGGTCACCAAATGAAATTAATAGGCAGCAGGTTTAAAACAAATAAAAGGAAGTTCTTCTTCATGCAGCGCACAGTCAACTTGTGGAACTCCTTACCTGAGGAGGTTGTGAAGGCTAGGACTATAACAATGTTTAAAAGGGAACTGGATAAATTCATGGTGGCTAAGTCCATAAATGGCTATTAGCGAGGATGGGTAAGAATGGTGTCTGTTTGTCAGAGGATGGAGATGGATGGCAGGAGGAAGATCACTTGATCATTGCTTGTTAGGTTCACTCCCTCTGGGGCACCTGGCATTGGCCACTGTCGGTAGACAGATACTGGGCTAGATGGACCTTTGGTCTGACCCGGTACGGCCATCTTATGTTCTTATGTTTTCCACTGCCCAGGAGACCCAGCCAGGGACTGATGTGCTGGAGATATGTTGGGAAAAGGAACTGTCTGAATTGCCAAGGCAGGAAGCCAACAATCTACGGCAACATCATTAACCACAAACTCACTCTAAGCATGCTCCAGCCAGAAGGGAAATGGGCAGGAATTCTTGCTGTTCAGCCATGGCCACACATACAGAGATGCACAGCAGTGAGGGTGCTGGGCAAGCTGGTCTGAGCGAACAATTGGAAATGATCCTTCCGTTAGAACAGAACCAGAGTGTAGAAAGGCCCCTGTGTTAAGTGGTTGAGGCTGAGGCCTTAGGAAGCTGGCCTACGATACCATAGGGATCTTTCTGTGGAGGTTTGATTCTTGCCAGCTAGGGGAAGCTGGTGTGTGGTGTCTTTGTGGCTGCACTTTCAGTGATGCAGGTTTCTCTATCCCGTTGTACCAGGGTCATCCTACTAGATTGCCAGCTGCTTTTCAGCTGCAGTGTGGAGACTGTTCGTGTGTGTGGAGAGACAGTGTGTGTGTGTGTTGGGGAAGAGTGAGTGTGTTGAGGTAGGTAGGAGCGGATCATTATTATCTCTACTTGAAAGAGGGAGACGCTCAGGCTGAGAAAGGAGAATTGACTTGTATTAGGTCACAAAGCCAGTCAATGGCTGAATTGGGAATAGGACCCCCAGAGCCCTGATTTTCAAATTAACAGTCGGATCTTGAATTTCATACATTGAATGACCTCAATAAAGTGCTCTTAGATGAGCTCCAGTCCAACAAGTATGCACAGCAATTATTCAGCCAGTATTTGAGGAGAACTGCAATGTTAGAGAGAATCATGAACTGCTCAGAGACCACTAATGCAGAGAAGCAGCAAAATTTGTCAAACATAGAACTGGTTATGACTTATTTACTTGGTCTGTAAAGGGAACAACAAGGACCTGAGTCTCCTCCCGGTCAATAACCCCTGCTCAGCCAATCAGGGTAGAGACTGAGGAGGGAGGCTGAGGTCTCACCAGAGAGCTAAAAGGATGGCCCAGGTCACTGGCGGGATCACTGCCCCAGCACTACTGCAGCTCCACAGTTTTGGGTGGACCTCCCACAGTGAGAGCTGCCGAGCACTCCCCATACACACACACACACACACACACACACACACACACACACACACACACCCCTCCGGGTGTGGGGAGGGGAACAGGAGAAAGGACAAAAGAAGCAAGAGAGGAAGAGAAAGGAGGCGGGGGGATGGAGGAAAAGTTGAAACAAAAAGGACAAACCCTAATGTCCCCAGTGATTCTAAGGGACAAAATCCCAGGTGTGGAATAAAATTCTGCCTCCTTAAGATCATGTTTTCCATGAATTCAACTGTCACCAGAATGATCAGACCGAACAGTTTCAAACCTCGAGGAGGCTCTAACCCTCTAAACAGGGACATCTGTTTTCTAGTATAATCACTAAAAGGAAGGAGAAAACTCGAAAGAGGTTCCTCCTGGTGCTCAGGTGCGTGAACCCCAATACTCCCCCAGTCCTCAAAGAGAGACCTGGAGAAGGAGACTTGCTGAAGCAAAGCCACAGGGTCTCTGAGGTTTCCCTGGCCCCTCGCCCCTGTCCTGCCTGGCTGATGTCAGCATCTCTCTGTGAGGTCACCACCTCCCCACCACCTTTGGCCAATAGTCTGAGCCCCTGCAAAAGGCCTTTGTGATGTCACTGCCACACCCCTCCCTTGCTGGGCTAATGTCCTGCCCCGGCCAGGCACTTTGGAGGTTTGAGCTACTCCCTGTGGATCACCCCACTCAAGGAGCATTCGTTCTAGGAAGCAAGCCAGCTAGACAGTAAAACATCAGACGCTGCTGCTCCCAATGCTACACTTAGTTTTTCAGAAATTAGTTGACTTTATGGCCAGAAGAGACCATTAGAGCATCTAATCTCACCCCTGCATATCACAGGCCTCCTGTATGACACAAGAGCTACTTTTGGGGTAAACACATTCCAGAAAGGCATCTAGTCTTCATGAAATGACGTCACGAGATGGAGAATGCACCAATTTCCTTGGTAGCTTGTTCCTGTGGTGAATCATCCTCACTGTTGAATATTTGTGCCTTAATTGTAATATGAATTTGTCTCTTTTCACCTTCCAGCCATTGGGTTTTTTAATGCCTTTCTCTGCTACATTAAAGAGCCCTTTAATAGCCAATCTTTTCTCTCCATTAAGGCACTTCAACGTTTCAGTGAAGTCACCTTTCAATCTTCTTTTGAGAAGCTAAACAGGTTGAGCTCTTTCAATAGCTCACTAGAAGGCATTTTTCTCCAGCCCTCAGAACATTTGGTGGCTCTTTGCTGCCTCAACTCCAATTTCACACCATCTTTTCAAATGAGGACACCAAAACTGGAGGCAGTATTCCAGTATCAGTCTCACTGATACCATGTCACCTCCTGTGACGTTCTTGACATAATCTGTAACTGTATAGATCACCGTTGCCACCACTGTTCTATATTTGCAGCCAATATTGTATAAAGGTGGTCACATAAAGGGTCTATGGAGAGGTGATGATTGGCTGATTATAATTATGCTATCTCTAGATATGTATCATTTTTGTAGTTGACATTATGAATATTGGCTCTATGCTGCCTGTATTTCAAACTTGTGCTATGCTTCTGGGGAACACCCCAGCCAGACAAATTGGTGTCAGCTCTGCCTAGCCTGCTTGATGGCCCATTAAGGACCATCAGCTATACAACTGACCCATTGAGAGAAGGCAGATATGCCTTGTGGCTCAGCAAGGTGTGCAGGGACCTGCCTATGGACAGAACTCTAAGGTTTTTCTATGTCGCGTGCTGGATAGAGTGTCCTTGGGACAAAGAAAGCAAAGACCACATGGCAAGAGACTATAAAAGACTGATGCCTCATCTCCATCTGGTCTTTAGTCCTGCTTCATACCTCTGGAGGGACTTGTCTACAAACTGAAGCTCTGTACAAAGGACTGAATGGCCCATCCCAGTTGTGGATGTACTCCAGAGACTTGATTTGAACCTGCAGTTTATTCCATCACTGCTACAAGCCTGAACCAAGAACTTTGCCAAAGTACAAGTTTTGCCCAGGGCACCGTTTCCCCTAACGCTGGTCCTTGGTAACATTTCTTGATGGGGGGGGGGAAGGGAGAGAGACGAGGCGTTTTCTCTCTGTTTCTTTCCTCTCCATTTTCTGCTCCTTCCTTCAATTCCAGAAACCTCTCTTGAGTTTCAGACTGTGCAGTGACACCCTCCCCACCCCAGGACTATGGAGCCTTTGGAGCAGAAAGATCCTAGGAGCTAAGGATGAATCCAGGGGTGAGTAGCTGGCAGGAAGGAGTCCTAGCAACTCTTCTGGGAGTGCAGGGGAGGAATGACTCCCCCTTCTCTGCATTCTCCCCATGGGGTTCTGCGGAGCAGGGAGGGTTGTGTGATAAATTCCATCCAACATTCCCCTTTGATCCAAGCCGAGAGACATCTCAGCTCTGCACGATCCCCTTGGCAGCACCAAACAAGGGATGTTTTCCACTGCCCAGGAGACTCAGCCAGGGACTGATGTGCTGGAGATATGTTGGGAAAAGGGACTGTCTGAATTGCCAAAGCAGCAAGCCAGCAATCTACAGCAAAATCATTAACCACAAACACACTCTAAGCATGCTCCAGCCAGAAGGGAAATGGGCAGAAATTCTTGCTGTTCAGCCATGGCCACACATACAGAGATGCACAGCAGTGAGGGTGCTGGGCAAGCTGGTCTGAGCGAACAATTGGAAATGATCCTTCCATTAGAACAGAACCAGAGTGTAGAAAGGCCCCTGTGTTAAGTGGTTGAGGCTGAGGCCTTAGGAAGCTGGCCTACGATACCACAGGAATCTTTCTGTGTAGGTTTGATTCTTGCCAGCTAGGGGAAGCTGGTGTGTGGTGTCTTTGTGGCTGCACTTTCAGTGATGCAGGTTTCTCTATCCCATTTTTCCAGGGTCATCCTACTAGATTGCCAGCTGCTTTTCAGCTGCAGTGTGGAGACTGTTTGTGTGTGGGGAGAGACAGTGTGTGTGTGTGTGTGTTGGGGAAGAGTGAGTGTGTTGAGGTAGGTAGGAGCGGATCATTATTATCCCTACTTGAAAGAGGGAGACGCTCAGGCTGAGAAAGGAGAATTGACTTGTCTTAGGTCACAAAGCCAGTCAATGGCTGAATTGGGAATAGGACCCCCAGAGACCTGATTTTTAAATTAACCATCGGATCTTGAAATTCATACTTTGAATGACCTCAATAAAGTGCTCTTAGATGAGCTCCAGTCCAACAAGTGTGCACAGTAATTATTCAGCCAGTATTTTAGGAGAACTGCAATGTTAGAGAGAATCATGAACTGCTCAGAGACAATTAATGCAGAGAAGCAGCACAATCCACTTGGTGATGCAGTCCATAGGAAGGAAACCTAGGACAACATGAAACAACAACATGAAACCTCTCTGAGGCTCTTATCTGCTCCACAGGGACATCTATCTTCTCATTCAATTAGCAGTGGGAAAGGGGATGCAATGTCTGCCCCCAGCCAGACCACCAACCCCATCAGACACCCTCCCCCGCTGGTGCACCAGGGTCTCCCCCAGACCGACAACAGCTATGAATTAAAACCCCACAGTGTTTGTTGGGGCTACTGGAGATGCTGAAATCTCACTCTTGTCTCTCTCCTCCTGCCTCCACCTCCAAGCCAGGCACTGGGCAGTTCAGTGGGAAGGGATAAACTGATGACAGTGGAGGAAAAAAATCAAAAACCAAAAGTGAAGCCAAAAGCGCAAGCCGCAGGCAAGGCAAATCGCAGGCTTCTGCCATAGACTAGTCCTCCCGCTCTTCCAATAACCCACCCAAACCGCGACACCACAGACCCCACGTTCCTGGTGTAGCTCCACCTTCCAGTGGGGAAGTGGGAACCAATTACTAACACACACAGCATATTCCTGAGGTGCAGTGCTGGGAGCTGGGGATCTGGCGGGCACCTCACTGTGGGATTCACGAGTGGCTCGGGAGCATCCATGCAATCAAGCCGCTCCACATGCCGTTGTGCCGAGGGATAACAGCGCCTGGAGGGGTTGCTGCTGGTCACTAGCAGGGCATTGTGGGAGACAGCCCAGGCTGGAGAGGGTTTGGGGGCACAGCGGATCCCATCACAGCGTGTCCCCCCAGCACCCACAGGGAATATCGTGCCCCTAGGAGGAGCGTTTGGGCTTTTCTGTGATGTGTCATTTTCCAGCCTGTGCTCTGTCTTTTCTCCTGTGCACACCCATGTCAATCAGGCATTGCTCAGCTGGGCTCTGCAGAGACCGGACTGGCTACACCCCGTGACGGGACTGAGGGGGGGCAGTGCTGAGCGTCACAGGACCTGGTTTCAGCAGCGAGAAAATCCAGGAACAACCGAATTGTTGTTTCACCCACGAAAGCTCATGCTGCAAAAACGTCTGTTAGTCTATAAGGTGCCACAGGATTCTTTGCTGCTTTTACAGGAACAACCCAGTGATCCACTAAGCGGAGTTAGGGGCCTGAACTCCCTGTACGATGCACGGGCGACACAGGCACCTTACAACACAACTCACAACCACCAGCTCCCCAGGCAGGAGCCAGCCAAGCCCGCCCAGGAGACACTGACAACGGGAGGTGTCCTAGCCCTGCCCCTCTCTCACAGATAGGTCCTGTGCTCCCAGCACCCACCTGCCATGTGGGAGCCAGGTTCAATTCCTCTGTCCAGCTGCAGAGAGTAGCTCAGGGACGTGAGTACCAAGCTCAGGGCAGACTGTTACACACCAGGGCACCCCCATGGGGACTGGGAGCTTCCACCCCCGAGAGCGAACTCCCAGGCACACGAACAGCCTGAGCAGGAGTCACAGACAGTCCCCTTGGGCACTCGGGGCTATCCTGCCACCTAGGCAAGTCTGCCTCTGGGCTAGATCTGTGCCTCAGGGAGGCCTGAGGCCACAGGCATGAGCTTGGGCTGCCAGCATCACCCCCGCCCCCCGCCACTGTCCACAAGGGAGAAAGGATTTGAACCAGGGTCCCCCATGTTTCAGGTCAGTGCACGAAGCAGTGTGCCGTGGTGGGGCTCTGTCCAGCTCTCCCTTTGAAGGGGGTTAATTGGGGCTAACTAATGAGCGAGTGGGGCAGGGGGATCAGCTCCCGGTGTGTCCTAATTCCTGCCTATCAGCTGGGTGCCTGATCTACTGGAAAATGTCATCCAAATACAATTGATAGAAATAATCATTGAAAATGTGCAGATCTCCTGGGAGCTAATGACATTGAGAATAACTCAGGCAATCAGAGCAGCAGATAAGACAAATCTTGAGCTACTCTGAGGCTCCAAGCAGACATGTTACCGAGACGGAAACTGGCCAGGAATTCTTTGAAACGGCGTAAACACGTCTAAAAGTATCAGTTTGCTTTATGATGAGGGGATGGGGGGAGGGAGGTTTAAACTATTTCCTTGAATCACATCTCCCTTGGCAGCTCAGTCACCATTTCAGCTAGAGCAGAGCGGTGGAGCCTGGGCACTGGGCCACTCGGGGCCTTTAACACCACAGCCCTGGGGAGGGGGGGCTGAGATGGACCATCCTGCGAGGAACACGAGTCCTTCTACCATCCACCACACCTTGGTTTGGAACTGCTGCTGCCGGCTCACCCCATCTGTGGGGACTTCTATCCCCTCTGCCTCCCTCTAGCTGGGGGTTTTCCCTTCTGCACCTACCTGGCAGGGCAGCCCCCGTCTGAACCCCTGATCCTCTCCTAGTTTTGTCCCTCTGCCCATCCCGCCCCTCCGATTCCCCGCTTCAGGGGGATTTTCTGGCCTTTGATTGCAGGGAGCAGATTCTGATGGCGTGTGAGGGCAGCAGCTTGCAGCTGTTACTGAGCATGTGAGAAGAGCATTAGAAGAGAAGACCGGCCAGACTGGGTCAAACCAAAGCTCCATCTAGCCCAGTGTCCTGTCGGCCAATAGCAGCCAGTGCCAGGTGCCCCAGAGGGAATGAACAGACAGGAATCATCCAGGGAGCCATCCCCTGTCGCCCAATTCCCAGCTTCTGACAGACAGAGGTTAGGGGCACCATCCCTGCCCACCCTGGCCAACAACCATTGATGGACCTGTCCTCCATAGAAACACAGAATCCTAGACAATGAGGGTTGGAAGAGACCCCAGGAGGTCATCCAGCCTAAGCCCCTGCTGAAAGCAGGACCACGAATCTCTCTAGTTTCCTTTTCATCACAGGACCCTGCTCAGGAACAGTGAAGTTGCAAGTTCTAACAGGAAACAGCTTCAGAAAGAAGGGCAGCTCCTCTTCCTCCTCCCCTCCCGTGGGGACGAGCAGCCCCCCAACAGCCTCCCTGCCCCGGCCTCCTTCAACCCATTGCCCCCTTCAGCCTCCCCCAACTTCCCCCATTGCTCCCTTTAGCCTCCCCCAACTTCCCCCATTGCTCCTTTAGCCTCCCCCAACTTCCCCATCACCCTCTTCAGCCTCCCACAACTGCCCCAATTGCCCCCTTTAGCCCCAAATGTCCCGTTCCCCATCTCCCCTTCAGCCTCCTCCAAACTGTTCCTTCCCCCATCGCCCCAGTCACCTCCAGCCTCCCGTTGCCCTCTTCAGCCTCCCCAACATCCCCATCACCCTCTTCAGCCTCCCCAACTTCCCCATTGCTCCTTTAGCCTCCCCAACTTCCCCATCAGCCTCTTCAGCCTCCCCAACTTCCCCATTGCTCCTTTAGCCTCCCCAACTTCCCCATCAGCCTCTTCAGCCTCCCACAACTGCCCCAATTGCCCCCTTTAGCGCCCCAAATGTCCTGTTCCCCATCTCTCCCTTCAGCCTCCTCCAAACTGTTCCCTTTCCCCCATCACCCCAGTCACCTCCAGCCTCCTGTTGCCCTCCTCAGCCTCCCCCAACTCCCCCCCCACTGCCCCGGCTCCACCGCTCTCAGGTTCCCTTCCCCAGAACCATCTGCTTCCTCACCATGGGGAACAGGAGCAGAAAATGCTTTTGAAAAAACCTTCTGCAAAGCAAAAAGTAAAACGAGCCAAGCAACCACTTCCCTGGCTTTGTGCTGGGTGCCCAGCTGTGGGCTTGTGTGTGTGTGTGTGCGGGGGAAGGTGGGGCTGTTCTGAGCACACTCCGGTCAGGGAAGGGGCAGAGTTGGCCAAAGGGGCAAGTTGAATCTTTAGCAGAGAATTCCTTTCTCCATTGTGTTAGCTAAGCGTTGCTGTTAAATGTCAGCCGACAAATGCAGCATTTGAAACAATCCGACTCTAAATCCCCCACCCTCTCAGTTGCTGTAGTTCTCACATCCTCTGCTCTTGTGATGTCACCACATGACATACTGTCTTATTCCCATAGTGTCCTGTAGGTTAGACAGGAATAAGTTTATGAGGTAAAACTGAAGCATAACTCCATCCCTTCCTCCTTTGACTTCGAAAAATAAATCCTGTCGCCTCCTCAGCCCCAACCCAGCCCCACCGGCGCTGCTGCGGCTTGGAGACAGGTGCCCTCTCATCTGGCCCTGTGCTGCTGTGGGGAGAGGGCTGGAGGGGCAGTTCTTTCTCCTGGGGCAACCTGCTCCCCAATCTCCTCATTCCCAGCCCCACCCCAGAGCCCTCACCCCTGCCCCTACCCTCTGCTCCAATGCTGAGACCCTCATCGCTAGCCCCACTCCAGAGCCTGCACCCCAGCCGGAGCCCTCACATCACTGCGCCCCAACCCCGAGCCTCCCACGCTCCAAACCTTTCAGCCTCACCCCTGCCACACACCATCCATGTGCAGAATGAATTTTGTAAGAAGCGCAATATGCAGGTGATGTGTCACACCTCACCTCCATATTTGTGCCCAAAACAAAATTCATTCCACACATGGACATAACAAATTAGAGGAAACACTGCTCCTGACTTTCAGCCTCTCTTGAATTTCACACATTGAGTGATCAGAATAAAGTGCCCTCAAGTGAGCTAGAGACCAACAGTGGTTCATAGTAATTATTCAGCAAGTATTTTAGAAGACCTAGGACATTATTGAAAATCATGACCTGCCAAGAGACAATTAATGGAGAGAAGCAGCAAGATTTATTCCATACATTGGATTGGTTGTGACTTATTTGCCTGATTTGAAAAGAGACCAAACTGACCTGTCTCCTTGGTGTCGATAGCCCCCTGCTCAGCCAATCAGCACTGAGACTCTGAGGGGCAGGAGGCTGAGGGGTCTCACCAGATGTCCCAAAGGACGGCCCAGGACACCATCAGAGGGGATCACTCTCAGACCCAGTCCCACGTCTTGGTGAGGACCTCCCGCAATGAGAGCAATACCCCTCCCCTGCCCGCACTCCAGACCCGTCCCTCCTAGGTAGAGGGAGGGAAGCTGGAAAAGGGAAAAAAGAAGCAAGAGAAGAGGAGGGAGGAAAGAGGAAAAAAACCAAAAAGGATACACCCCAATGTCCCCAGGGATACCAATCATCAAAACCTAGGGAGGAAATCAAATTCTGCCACCTGAAGCCAGCGCTGTCTGTGCCTAGAATGCTGCCTGCGCCAGGTGGATCAGACGGAACAGGTTCCAAAGCTCTCTGAGCCTCTTACCTTCTCAAAGGGAAGTTTGTTTTCGGCACAATCAGTGGGAGGAAAGGAGAAAACTCCACAGAGGTTCCTCCTCATGCTCACAACTCTGAATCCTAATTCTCGCTCAGCCCTCGAGGAGAGACCTCGCGAAGGAGACTTGCGGCAGGAAAGCCGGGAGGTCTCAGAGACTGGCCTGGCCCTGCGCCTCTGTCCTGCCCGGCTGATGTCGGGGTCTCTCTCTCTCTGAGGTCACCCCCTCCCCACCACCTTTGCCCAATAGGCCGAGGTCCTGCAAAAGGCCTTTGTGATTTCACTGCCACACCCACCCCTCCCCTCAAAGCTGATGTCCTGCCCCTGGCCAGACTCGTTGGGTGTTTGATTTGTTTCCCCTGGATCTGGGGTTGCCAACTTTCTGACCCCACAAAACCGAACACCCTCATCCCGCCCCTTCACCGAGGTCCCGGCCCGCTCAATCCATCTCCCTCCGTCGCTCGCTCTCCCCCACGCTCACTCACTCGCTCGTTTTCACCGGGCTGAGGAGGGCTGGGGAGGGTCCCTTTTCAACTGGGTGTTGTTGGTTCAGATCTGGGAAGGAGGCTGCCTGCCAAACACCTTTGAGAGGCGCCGTCCCTCCTGTCAGAAAATCATCTCCCTCCTTCAGTTCAGTCATGGCCTGAATTGTTCCTTATCCCAGCAGAGCCGGAGGATTGAAAGCAGCAACGTCAAACCCCTGTGCAGCTAACAGGAATGGACACAGACACTCCCTTGTATCTGAACAGATATTTAGTTTTACTCTTGGTAAACTACAAGGCTAAAGGGACAGGCAGTGGCACCAGATCTAAGGAATGAAACACAACACAATCATCATCGTTATGCCCATCGCTGCCCCTTTATTGTTCCACTGTCTCTCTCCCACCACCGTCGCCCTCTCTCAGTTCAGTGACAGTGCCACACTCATGCTTCAGACACACAAAGACTCACACACACACCTTGCACGCAAAACCTCACCAAGGAGTCAGATGCACCTGTTGGTTCCCTGCACCCCTGCTGTACAGAATCCAATCACAACGAAAGCTTGTTGGCCCAGAGCTGGCGGGGAGCCTGGGGCTGGAGTATTTAACCTACAGTGACGGCACTAACAGGAAAGATGCTGAACGAGTGCAAGTTAAACATTGGTAGCTCCGGTTCCAGTCCCCTCACAGGTCAGTCCATCCCTCCAGGAAAGGGGCACATCTGAATTCCCAGCTGGCTCAGTCTAGCTGCGTAGTTCTTCTTTACACCCAGTCAGGTCTGAGGCCTGTTCCGCACCCTGTGTTTGAGGAAACCGTCATAACCAACTCTCTGCAATAGCAAAAGCAGGAGGCCGTGTTATTGCTCCTGCCCCAGCACAGACAGACAACGAGGGAAATGGTCTGTGTTGGAGGGTGGGGCTCCCTGCCCTTGGCCAAAGACCAGCACCTCCCTTTGCCCTTTGTCACTCGTGAAGCTTTTCTTTCAGCAGCGAGCCCTAGAGCTCAGTTGCTGGAGCGCTGCGTTTGTCACTGACGGTCGGGGAGCTGCACCATCACTGGGCTCTTCTACCAGCAAGTCCAACGAAAAGATTGATTTCCTCATGTGACACTCCTGGGCTTGTCTGAGGGGGTATCCACATTGCACACTGAGCCTGTCTCTGCATGGCCTGGGCTTGGTGACTTGTGTTGCCAAGCTGGTGTTTGAGCATCCAGACTGCAGTGGAAACTCAGGCCTCAGGCTGTGTCCATCCTTCTGCAGTAAGTCGTCCTAAGTGACGCTGCTCCAGCTACGGGACTAACACAGCTGGATTCGAGGTAGCTTAGGTCGACTTACTGCTGTGTCTACGCTGTGCTGGGCCGACGGGAGACTTACCTTACTCCTGTCATTCCCGGTGTAGTCCCAGAGTCGCCCGGAGAGCACTCTGCTGTCAATTTAGTGGGTCTTCACTAGACCCCCACTAAACCGACTTGGGTGCATCGATCGCATCAAACAGCCTCACAGCTGTGCTGTGCATCCACCCTGCACTGCTCAGCCCCGAGTCAGAAATTCAGCTCCTGTGGGGTGTGTCACCCTCCACAGCTGAAGATGCTCCCCGAGTCCCCAGTGATTTCTGCGATAACTTGTCTCCAGCCTGTTTGGGTCCATACGCTCCCAGGAGGCTGGGAGTGGTCTAGGGACAAGCTCTGGTTGCTCAGGCCTGTCAGGAAGGCGAGCTCCGGGAACATTGACACTCTGGAGATCCTCAGTGGAAGCACAGGCGGTTGGTAAATAGGTGGGGCCCCTGGCACAGCTGCCGCCAACCAGGCCCTGGATGCCTGGGCCCTGGTGCCCAGCCTGTGCTCCATCTCCTCCTGTATCTGCTTCCCCCCTTCTCCCATCCCCCATCGCCCACTGCTGCCTGGCTGAGTCCCCCCTCTCCTCCACTGCACCCCCCTCTCTGGGGTCCTCACCACTCACCGTGGCCTCCTCTCCTCCACCCCTCCCCCACGGACTCATGGGTCAGCCCTGGGGCTGGTCAACGAGAGCTGAGGATTACAGTGGGCGAGAAGCCGGCTATGAGTCAGCAGTGTGCCCTTCTTGCCAGAAGCCTAGCGGCATATTGGGCTGCGTTAGTAGGAGCATTGCCAGCAGATCGAGGGAGGTGATTATTCCGCTCTATTGGGCACTGGTGAGGCCATATCTGGACATCTGGAGTATTGCGTCCGGTTTGCGGCCAACCCACTACAGAAAGGGTGTGGACAAATTGGAGAGGTCCAGCTGACGACAAGGAAAATGACCTGGGGGCTGGAGATTATTTTGTCTGCAGAAGAGGACAAAGTGGGGGTATTTAATAGCAGCCTTCAATAGGGTGACCAGACAGCAAATGTGAAAAATCGGGACGGGGTGGGGGGTAATAGGAGCCTATACAAGAAAAGGACCCAAAAATCGGGACTATCCCTATAAAATCGGGATATCTGGTAACCCTAGCCTTCAGCTACCTGAAAGGGGGGCGGGGGTCCAAAGAGGATGGAGCTCAGCTGTTCTCAGTGGTGGCAGATGACAGAACAAGGAGCAATGGTCTCAAGTTGCAGTGGGG
This sequence comes from Mauremys reevesii, assembly GCF_016161935.1. NCBI lineage: Eukaryota > Metazoa > Chordata > Testudines > Geoemydidae > Mauremys > Mauremys reevesii. The sequence continues at coordinate 24,937,820 of NC_052639.1, forward strand.
GAGGTCTAGGTTGAATATTAGGAAACACTATTTCACTAGGAGGGTGGTGAAGCACTGGGATGGGTTCCCTAGGGAGGTGGTGGAATCTCCTTCCTTAGAGGTTTTGAAGGCCCGGCTTGACAAAACCCTGGCCGGGATGATTTAGTTGGTGTTGGTCCTGCCATGGGCAGGGGGTTGGACTGGATACCTCCTGAAGTCCTTTTCAACCCTCATCTTCTCTGAGTCTGTCAGTCCTTTGTCCATCCCCCCCGTAGGCACCAACTTCCCCTCTGGCCAGTGGGTGCTCAACTCCTGCTCTGCCCCAGGCTCCTCCCCCACTCCACCTCTTCCCCAAAGCACCACCCCACCTTTTCCCTGGTCTGCCCCGCCGCACCCCCAAATCAAACCCCTTCAGGAAAATAATAGTAGAGGAAGCAATAGTGGATGGGAACCTAGAAGGCAGTGACCATGAGATGGTCGAGTTCAGGATCCTGACACAAGGAAGAAAGGAGAGACCCTGGACTTCAGAAAAGCAGACTTTGACTCCTCAGGAAGCTGATGGGCAGGATCCTGGGAGAATAACATGACGGGGAAAGGAGTCGATGAAATACTTTAAAAAGTATTTTAAAGAATCCTTATTGAGGTTGCAGGAACAAAACCATCCCGATGTGTAGGAAGAAAAGTAAATATGGCAGGCGACCAGCTTGGCTTAACAGTGAAAACACAAAAACAGCTTACAAGAAGTGGAAGATTGGACAAATACAAATACCCTACAAAGACCTTGTGAGCTCTCCAAGTTCAGGATTGTTCTCTGCAGATGTGGAACCATTATGGCAGATGTCACTCAAGGCTTCCCATCTATTCTGACTGACAACTGGAAACAGGTCCCTCCCCAATCTCACTTTCTCCTGAATGATCTCATAAGATACAGACCAAAACTGATCACTTCCTCTCTCCTCTGGGGAAGGATTTGGGAAAAATCAGATCCTGATAGGTTTGATCTCTCCTGCACATATTTTGGTTTGTTCATCCCTTTTCCATTCCTCTCTCTGAGATTCCTTTCTCTCCAGCATAGGGGTGACCTATGTCTGGATTGTCTCTATCTGCCATCAGGTGATGGGATGGTGAGTGAGAATGAGGAGGAGAAACCCCAGCAGGAAGATGCTGAACAAGTAGAACCACGTGGAACATTATCAGGAAGATCCAAAGGGAATGTTTACGGGAGTTGTGCACTCCCAGAAAAAGCAAAAGCCTGTGAGACTCAGCACAGGCCAGAGGAAAACTTCAGTAGCCACTCAGACCTTATTATATGCAAGAGAATCAACCTGGAAGAGACACGCTACAGATGCCATAAGTGTGGGAAAAGCTTCAATCGGAGCTCAACTCTTCTCACACATTGGAGAACCCACACTGGAGAGAAACCCTACATGTGCTCTGAGTGCGGGAAAAGCTTCATTCAGAGCTCTGCCCTGATCACACATCGGAGAATCCACACAGGTGAGAAACCTTATGGATGCTCTGAGTGTGGGAAACACTTCAGTCAGAGGCCACACCTTACCACACATCAGACAATCCACACGGGCGAGAAACCTTATGAATGCTCTGAGTGTGGGAAACGCTTCATTGATAGTTCAACCCTCATCTCATATCATAGAATCCACACAGGAGACGCCTTACATGCGCTGAATGCGGGAAAAGCTTCAATCAGAGCTCAAACCTTATCCAACATAGGATAATCCACACAGGTGAGAAAGCTCATGGATGCTCTGAGTGTTGGAAACACTTCATTCATCGTTCAGCCCTCATCTCACATCAGAGAATCCACACAGGAGAGAAGCCCCACATATGCTCAGAGTGCGGGGAAAGCTTCAATCAGAACTCTACCCTGATTGCACATCAGAGAATCCACACAGGAGAGAGACACTACACATGCTCTGAGTGTGGGAAAAGTTTCAATCAGAGCTCAAACCTTATTAAACATCAGAAAATCCACATGGGGTATGTCTACACTACTGGATTATTCCGATTTTACAGAGACCGATTTTTGGAAACATTGTATAAAGTCGAGTGAAAGAGGACACACTAAGCACATTAATTCAGCGGTGTGCATCCATGTACCGAAGCTAGCGTCGAATTCTGGAGCGTTGCAACGTGCTTAGCTATCCCATAGTTCCCATAGTCTCTTCTGCCCATTGGAATTCTGGGTTGAGATACCAATGAATGATGGGGCAAAAACAGTGTCGCAGGTGATTCTGGGTAAATGTCATCAGACAATCCTCCCTCCATGAAAGCAATGGCAGACAATTATTTCACACCCTTTTCCCTGGATTGCCCAGGCAGATGCCATAGCACGGCAACCATGGAGCCCATTCAGCCTTTTTTCACTGTCACCGTATGTCTACTGGATGTTGCTAACAGATGCGGTACTGCAGCGCTACACAGCATCATCCCCTTGCCTTTTGCAAATTAGCCAAGAGGGTGACCAGCTCTACTGTACCGTCTGCTGCATTGCAAGTTGACAATGACTGTTACCAGTCATACTGTACCGTCTGCTGCTGTCATGGGTGCTCCTGGCCGGCCTCGGTGAGGTCAGCTGGGGGCGCATGGACAAAAATGGGAATGACTCCCGAGGTCATTCTCTTCTTCAAGTTTTGTCTAAAGGGAGAGTCAGTCCTGCCTAGAATATCAGGCAAGCCTACTAAAAAACCAGAGAGGCAAATGGCCGCTCCAGATCAGAGCCCCAGATATCCCGCAGAAATTATGAGCTGCATGCCATTCTAGGGGGTGCCCCTGCAACAATCCCACCCATTGCTTCCCTCCTCCCCCACCCCTCCTGGGCTACCGTGGTAGTTATCCCCCATTTCTGTGATGAAGTTATAAAGAATGCATGAATTTGAAACAACACTGACTTTATTGCCTCTGCAAGCAGAGATCAAAGGAGGGAGGGGAGGGCAGCCTCCAGCTGCTATGATATTCCAGGCAGGAGTGAATCTTCAGGAGACAAAACTTAAAGAAGAGAATGACCTGGGGAATCATTCTCATTTTCGCCCAGGCGCCCCCGGCCGACCTCACCGAGGCCGGCCAGGAGCAATCAGGGGACGACGATGACGGAGATCAGTCATGCTGCACCATCTGCAAGGGAAGGGAAGGGAAGGGGATGCTGCTGTGTAGCACTGCAGCACCGCATCTGCCAGCAGCATCCAGTAGACATACGGTGACATTGAAAAAAGGCGGGAAATAATTTTTTTCCCTTGGTTTCACAGAGGGAGGGTTGGGGGGCTGATGACATATACCCTGAACCTACCGAAACAATTTTTTTGACACTTCAGGCTTTGGAAGCTCAGCCAAGAATTCAAATGGTTTTCGGACAGTGCGGGAACTGTGGGATAGCTACAGTCGTCAGTCGCTCCTCCCTCCGTGAGCGTCCATTTCATTCTTTGGCTTTCTGTTACGCTTGTCTCAGCTCCTTAAGTTTCACGCAGCACTGGGCCGAGTTCCTGTTGTGGCCTCTGTCCATCATGGCCTTGGAGATTTTTCAAATGTTTTGGCATTTTGTCTTTTGGAACGGAGTTCTCGTAGAATAGATTCATCTCCCCATACAGAGATCAGATTCAGTATCTCGTGCGGTCCATGATGGAGCTCTTTTTGATTCTGGGACTGAATGGTCACCTGTGCTGATCAGTGCTCCACGCTGGGCAAATAGGAAATTAAATTCAAAAGTTCCTGGGGCTTTTCCTATCTACCTGGCCAGTGCATCCGAGTTCAGATTGCTGTCCAGAGCGGTCACAATGGTGCACTGTGGGATAGCTCCCGGAGGCCAATACCGTTAGATTGCAGCCACACTAACTCTAATTCGAAATGGCAAAACCGATTTCAGCGCTACTCCCCTCATCAGGGAGGAGTGCAGCTATCGATATTAAGAGCCCTTTATATCAAAATAAAGGATTTCATTGTGTGGACGGGTGCAGCGTTAATTTGGTTTAAAACACTGCTATATTCGAAATAAACTCGTAGTGTAGACCAGGAAGGAAGGAAAACCTTCAATCAGAGCTCAAGCCTTATTAGACATCAGAAAATTCACATGAGAGAGAACTGTAATAAATGCCTTGACTAGGGTTGGCCAAAGATTTTTTTTTTAAAATCACATTTGTTAATTCCCCACAAAGTGATCTTCACATCATCTTCACCGTGGTCTCTCAGCTCCTGCAGATGGGTTGCCTGCTTCTGCCTTTTGCAGCTGACCCTTCTTTGGGGTCAATCCTGCGTTCTTTTCTATCAACTTTTTTCCTTTTGAGTCGTAGGAGTGTGTGTCCCTCCAGCTAGGAATGTTCATCAGCTCCAGGTGGGGGGAGAGAGAGGTTTGATCCCAACAAGCTACACTGAGGCAAAACTACCTGGGCCTTCCATCCACTAGGGCTGCACATGGTGTTGGCTGCTCAAGTTAGTGACCTTGGTGTTAAAAGACAGTTATAGTTGTAGTGCAGCTGCAGCTGCAGCCCAGGTGCAGTGGTTGGCATTAGCTTTCCCTTTGACCTGACCTAAACTCCATCACTTTTCCTAGTCTAAACAAACCCTGAGCATTACGGTTATACTGTTCCCCCATTTCAAAGCAATTGTTAGTCATCAACAAATTGTTTCGTTCCCAGTTGCTCTGATGTTGCTTCAGGTTGTGCTGGAGAACAAATTGTTACTACCACTTTTCTCACTTAAAATATATTGAACTATAACAAAGAGATGGAACTGGGAGAGATAGCTCAGTGGTTTGAGCATTGGCCTGCTAAACCTAGGGTTGCGAGTTCAGCCTTTGAAGGGACGATTTGGGGCAAAAATCTGGGGATTGGTCCTGCTTTGAGCAGGGGGGTTGAATTCAATGACCTCTTGAGGTCCCTTCTAACCCTGATATTCTATGAACAGGGCAGGGATAGGGAAAATGTCACTTCACCCTCTCTAACAACAGAAGAAGCTAGGGTAAGTCAGAGGGCTTCCCTATCACCATCCAAACCATTCAGTTGGGAAGGTCAATATATTTTCTAAAGGGCTGTGAAGAAGATTCCCTGGTAAATGACTTGGAACTAAGGTTAGGGGGTTGTTGCAGGAGTGGGTGGGTGAGATTCTGTGGCCTGCATTGTGCAGGAGGTCAGACTAGATGATCATAATGGTCCCTTCTGACCTTAAACTCTATGAGACTATAAGATACCCATGCATTTGGCCCCCAAAGCAGTTGTGGCCCAGGCCCTGCAGGAGGTTGTTCGTGAAGAGATCTCCTTCCTAATCAGGTGCGGGTTGCCTGTTATTTGGGAAATGCAATTCCCATCTAGGTAGGGAAGGGGAAAATGGAAGTGATGTTTCTGTTCAGTCACCCCTGGGCGATGCTGCAAATATGTAGAAAATGAAATCCGTGTTGAATGTGATATAGCTGCAGAAAGAGACCTATTTTCCATAGATACCTGACATTTGGTTTTACAAGTATTCTAAGCCACACCTGAATTTAGTCCCTAATTTAAATCTGTGCCACCAGATTAAAGAGATAAAGGGCATATTTGGGGGAGGGGAGGAGTTATACTTCACTATTGCTACTGATCTTTTATGTGCTTGGTGAAGAATTCTACACCAGAGAAGTATAAAATTACTCCAAGAAAAGTCAAAGGTTTGACAAGGACTCAGGTAGAAATCGCATGTACTAGTGGTTGATTTTTCGCCCCAGTGATGGAAGCTATGGTGACCTGTGGCCCAGGTAAACTATTTTTAGAATGCTGCTCCCTAGTTAAGTGGCATTGGTCTCACTCCTAAAGGATGCCATTATTAAATTGGGAACAACTGTCTTTTACCATTTGGATCCAAAGTTTCATGAAGCACAGAGAGAAACATCTGATTGCTTCAGAGCCAATCCATGCCTATGGGTCCCAATCTGGCTGCCTTTTTGGACAAGAAGCAGTTCCATGCTGGGCAAATTATGGTAGCTCATGAGGAATGTATCAGATTCCAAGTTCAGACTGCAGGATACATGAATGCTGAGTCCTGACTCTGTGGTTTGGTCTCTTAGTTTTGCTATTAAGTCTTATGCATTTGTATCACTTCTCCACCTGTTGCTACTCTGAAAGATTAGAAAATGTGATAATAGAACACAGGTGTTTTTTCTCATGATGCAGCCTTCCCACGTAGCGTGAGAGCCCTTCCACCTACACTTATGGGAGAAGACCCAGGGCGAAATGAACTCACATAAATGGAAGGCTCCTAGGTTATTGTAGAATGTGACTTCACACAAAACTCAATGGTGGAAATGGGAATTAAGAGAAAACTGCCCTATAGGTTTATATTTTGTAATCTTTGAATAAGTTGTTACCAGTGACAATGAAATTAAACATGAAGTTAATTAGTGTAAAGTAAGAGGCTGATTATGTGATAACTTTCAGTGTTACTATATAGTTCAGGTTTTCTTCTAGTTCTCTCCCCGCCCCTCCTACTATATTGGAAATGGTGGCTAATCCTGAAAAGTAAAACCTCACTCCAAAGGAATTAGAGCGGGGGAACATGTGGGAGAAATAGCATGTATGAAAATAGAGCCCCAGTGCAGACTGTAATTATTTCTCTTTCAAATGGAATTTACTTTGATAAACTTTAAAATAAATATTCTGTGAAGAGGAAAATTGCTTGAGTCAAGATGTGTAACCTTCTACCGAGGTAGAGGGTAACAGCCACAGAGTCCCCAATTTGCTTGTTTGCTAAACAAAGACACATCAGGCGGAGAGGTCAGAATTTAAAATGGTGATGGATGCAGGATGATTGATTTTTGCAACCAGTTATTTTTATGGGTGCTGAGACCGTTTTCCTTTTGAGGAGGCAGCTGTTAGAGCCCAGCTGCTTAACCCTCAGGCCTGGCCATGGAAACCTCCCCGTAACTGGCCTTTGTTTCTTTCACATTTGATACCTTTGGGGTTCACACGTCCACACTGCATGCGGTTTACGGCAGCAGATACTTTGAGAAACCTGCCGGGCTCAGTAGGGCTGTTCCAAACTGACGTTGGCCCAAACTCTGCCTCACTTCATCTAGAGTGGGACATGTCTGTATCGAAGGATTGGTTCACACCTGATTTGCCCAGACACCTCGCAGGAGGTGTGGTAAGATGGGGTAAGCTGGAATCTACAACGATAAAGTAAAAGGTAAGGGTGGGAGTCCTTCAGCTTTCAGCTCAACAAGCGTGTTCTGTTCATTCTCTCTGAAGCATCTGGCACTGGTCACTCTCAGGCAGCACACTGGGCTAGATGGCCCATTGGTTTGACCTAGTATGACCTGTCTTGTGTTCTTATGTAAGTCATCTAAGGAGACTGACTTCCAGGATCCCAGGACTGATCCTCTGGGAATGAAGCACAACAGTGACAGGCTGTGCAGCCTGCACTAGTCTCCTGTACCTGAAAAGCCTGCTAGCCCGAAGTGCTGGGCCAGCTATGCCAGTACCTGGTTCCTCAACTGCAGCTACAGGTCCTGCTCCATGTGACTCCAAAGCCAAAGAGCTGCAGAGATCCAACCCCTCATAATCTTTGCCATTTATTTTCCTTTTTCTATTATTAGTGATGCAATAGTGAAATCTAAGGAGAAAACTAATTCACTTTGAGGCTGTGGGCTAAATATAAGCAATAATTTGGTTTCGGTATTGAAATGTTCAGCTCTCCAAATCTGGGATGCACTGCCTGGGTGAAAACCTCTGATTGGGGTTTTGGTACCACTAAATATGCACCTGCCTCCTTGGGTTGCTGTTCTAGGATTTATAAGGGTTGATTTTCTGCTGTATTCTTCTGATGGTTTGACTAAATTGATGACTTGATTCCAACGCAATATCCTAGTTAACTCGTTGATTTACTGATTTGACCTGAACTTTATCACTGCATTGTTTAACCCTTCATTAGCTAGTCGTTTAGCCTTAGCGATGTATGTTCTTGGTTGTATTTGTTCATGTTAATAAAACATGAAACTGGGATACTGAGTCATTTCTTTCAATAAGCAACAAGGGCTGGAACTGTGGAGAATGTGAACGGAGATCAGACATTGGACGTCTGAGCCTTATCAGATTCATCTAAATTAACACTGTGTTTCCCAAAGGGGAGCAATGGAGGGCATCTATCTTAGCTCCAGCTGCGGCCGGGTGGGGAGGAGAGCTCAGACCATCACAAGGAAAATAAGCTCCCTACCCAGGCTTTCAGGAATTTGGGGAGGGTGCAGTGTGTCTGAGTGAGGAGAGATCAGTGAGGTGGGGCTGATCTGAGTAGGGGTCAGGGTCTTGCTCTGCAGCCACTCTCATGGCCCTGCCCAATCCTTACCCCAGTCTGATTTGCCCAGGGTTGGGCCTTGTCAGGCCAAGATGGGGTTGGAGCTCTGGTTGGAAGTGCTGTAAAAGGTACTGAACAGTTTGTAGATTTCAGCCAGCAGGGTGTTGGTAGAGTAAATGTGTGTGTGTTAAAGGGACGCTGCTGACAGAGGACAGGATGAAGGTGGTGCAGGCAACTGTAACTGCGTCTCCTGCTTTTCAGAAGTTTGAGTTTGCGGCTGCAGAGGTTCTGCAAGGGGCTGATATTGCTCCAGCCAATCTTAACTCTGCATTAAGGAAGGGTTTTGCCCTTTAATGATTAATTCTCCTCAGTACTAACTGGGCTCTGAGGCTGACCCCAAGCTAAATGCTTAGAAAGAAAACAATGAAAATATCAACTGTCCATGACTCGTTTAAAACAAATCCTGTCCCTCCTGTCTGCACTGGCAATGATGAGAGGAAACCAAGCCAAGTGATTCATTGCCTCGGAGAAGTTTAACCACTTCCATTCTCTGTATCTTTACTGTAACGGAAAGGAACAAGAAAAGCAAATGGAGTTCACAGAGAAAAAGTGGCAGATTTCTTCTCTCTCCAAAGCTCTGAGAGCAAACCCTGTTCTCCACATGACCCTCTTCTTTATATTTAACTCCTCCCCATTGGGCTGGATTACTGCTAGTAGCACATCCTCGCTCTGCTTCCTTCAGCATCTCAGTGTGATTACGATTAGATGAGTAATGTCCGTCCTTTCCCTTCAACCTGCAAAGGAAACTTCTGCTTCACCACACCAGCTAACAAGAAGTCATGAAAGCAGTTTCCTTGGGAATTCCAGTCCTTGTATTACCACCAAAAACACTAGACTGAGAAATGAGTGGTTCTTTAAAATCAATGTCTTCAACTAAGGCCTGGTCTACACTAGGTGGGGGGGGGTGTCGATCTAAGGTACGCAACTTCAGCTACGTGAATAGCGTAGCTGAAGTCAGTACCTTAGCTAGAATTACTTACCCGTCCTCACGGCGCGGGATCGACGTCCACGGCTCCCCCGTCGACTCCGCTACCGCCACTCACTCTGGTGGAGTTCCGGAGTCGACGGGAGCGTGTTCGGGGTTCAATATCGCATCTAGATGAGACGCGATATATCGAACTCCGAGAAATCGATTGCTACCCGCCAATCTGGCGGGGAGTGAAGACACCCTAAGAGGCTATATTCTGATCTCACAGGACCAGCCGCCCACCCAGGTCAATATATAACTTAGATATTTCCCCAAAATCACATTGATGCCAATCCTTCAGTATCTAAATGCTAAAGGTTTATTTATAAAAAGAAAGAAAGAAAGAAAGAAAGAAAGAAAGAAAGAAAGAAAGAAAGAAAGGTGAGAATTAAAATTGGTTAAAGGAATCAAATACAATAATTGCAAAGTTCTTGGTTCAGGCTTATAGCAGTGATAGAATAAACTGCTGGCTTGATAAGTCTTTGGGTGCTTCCAAGTCACTGGAAGTTCCTCTCCCTTGGTTAGATGCTCCCATTAGTATAAGTCAGGGTGTCCAAACTACGGCCGGCGGGCCAACTGCGGCCCGCGGGTCAGTTTTTATTGGCCCGCAGCAAATTCTGAAAATATAATTGAATATGGCCCGCACATGGCGCTTGAGCTCAACTCTGTTGCACTTCTCAGTTTCAACACTAGATGGAGCCAGTCACAGAAAAGGTGCTTCTCCACTAAACAACATTAAGCGAAGAAAAATAGTTACCACCAGTCACCAGAAATGGCAGCACCGAAGAAACGCAAGATAGCAAGTGAGTGTAGAACAGAGGTGGGCAAACTATGGCCTGCAGGCCACATCCGACCCGCGGGACCGTCCTGCTGAGCCCCCGAGCTTCTAGCCCGAGACGCTCGCCCAAGGCCCCTCCCACACTGTTCCCCCTCGCCCACAGCCTCAGCTCGCTCGCTCGCTCCACTGCCGGAGCCGGCACAAGGGAGCAGGGTGGGTTGGATAGAGGGCAGGAGAGTCCGGGGTGGTGGTCAGGGGCGGGGTGTGGATAGGGGTTGGGGAACAGGGGTTGAATGGGGCAGGGGTCCCGGGAATAGTCAGGAAGGAGGGGGTTGGATGGGGTGGCAGGGGCAGTGAGGGGCGGGGGTTCGGGGGGCAGTCGGGGACAGGGAGAAGGGGTGGGTGGATGGGGCAGGGGTCCCGGGGGGTAGTCAGGAAGGAGGGGGGTTGGGTGGGGTGGCAGGGGGCAGTGAGGGGCAGGGGTTCTGGGGGCAGTCGGGGACAGGGAGAAGGGGTGTGGATGGGGCAGGGTCCCGGGAGGGCCGTCAGGAATGAGAGGAGGGTTGGATGGGGCGGCAGGGGCCCAGGGGCAGTCAGGGGACAGGGAGCAGGTGTGTGTGGATGGGGCAGGGTCCCAGAGGGACCATCAGGGAATGGGGCAGTTGGATGGGGCAGGAGTCCTGGCCGGGGTGGTAGATAGGAGGTGGGGCTGGGCCATGACCCCTCCTAACCGGCCCTCAATACAATTCTGAAACCCGATGCGGCCCTCAGGCCAAAAAGTTTGCCCGCCCCTGGTATAAGTCCATAGTCCAGATGTTTGAGCAGGAAAGAGGCTGGAGCAGGCTAGAGGCACAGTGGAGATGTTTCCAGGGCCTCTTTTAACTTCTGCCATATGAAGGGAAACCCATTGTTTCAAAGTCCTCAGCACAGCTAGTGGAAAATCACAGGTGAAAGATGGGAGCTTGGAGTCACATGGGCAATTCCTGTCCATGCCCCATTTTGCTCAGTCATTGCAGGATGGATACTTTGCAGGATACGTCAGATAGAACATTCACAGAAAAGTCCGTTCAGTGTAGATGGGTGCCTCCCATGGTCCATTGTGAATTAAGTGTCCGTTCGATGGGCCACTCACTGGCTAACAGCTCACTTCAGCGGATGCATAGAATGGAACACAGAAAGAAGATATTTATACATACAGAGACCGTGAAAAGGTGGAAGTAGCCATACCAACTCTAAGCGGCCAATCAACTGAGATGAGCAATCATCAGCAGGAGAAAAAAACCTTTAAAGTGATAATCAAGATGACCCACAGAAGGTGTGAGGATACTTAACGTGGAGAAATAGATTCAATTAGTGCAATGACCCAACCATTCCCAGTCTCTGTTTAAAACCCTGCCCCATCCACCCACCCCTTCTCCCTGTCCCCGACTGCCCCCAGAACCCCTGCCCCTCACTGCCCCTGCCACCCCATCCAACCCCCTCCTTCCTGACTATTCAACCCCTGTTCCCCAACCCCTATCCACACCCCCGCCCCTGACCACCACCCCGGACTCTCCTGCCTCTATCCAACCCACCCTGCTCCCTGCCTCCTTACCGTGCTGCCTGGAGCACCAGTGGCTGGCAGTGTTACAGCCGCGCCACCCGGCTGGAGCAGGACATGCCACCACCGCCACCGCGCAGCTCAGAGCACTGGGTCAGGCCGGGCTCTGCAGCTGCAGATGCACCTGTTGGTTCCCTGCACCCCTGCTGTACAGAATCCAATCACAAGGAAAGCTTGTTGGCCCAGAGCTGGCGGGGAGCCTGGGGGTGGAGTATTTAACCTACAGTGACGGCACTCACAGGAAAGATGCTGAACGAGTGCAAGTTAAACATTGGTAGCTCCGGTTCCAGTCCCCTCACAGGTCAGTCCATCCCTCCAGGAAAGGGGCACATCTGAATTCCCAGCTGGCTCAGTCTAGCTGCGTAGTTCTTCTTTACACCCAGTCAGGTCTGAGGCCTGTTCCGCACCCTGTGTTTGAGGAAACCGTCATAACCAACTCTCTGCAATAGCAAAAGCAGGAGGCCGTGTTATTGCTCCTGCCCCAGCACAGACAGACAACGAGGGAAATGGTCTGTGTTGGAGGGTGGGACTCCCTGCCCTTGGCCAAAGACCAGCACCTCCCTTTGCCCTTTGTCACTCGTGAAGCTTTTCTTTCAGCAGCGAGCCCTAGAGCTCAGTTGCTGGAGCGCTGTGTTTGTCACTGACGGTCAGAGCTCCACCATCACTGGGCTCTTCTGCCAGGAAGTCCAACGAAAAGATTGATTTCCTCATGTGACACTCCTGGGCTTGTCTGAGGGGGTATCCACATTGCACACTGAGCCTGTCTCTGCATGGCCTGGGCTTGGTGACTTGTGTTGCCAAGCTGGTGTTTGAGCATCCAGACTGCAGTGGAAACTCAGGCCTCAGGCTGTGTCCATCCTTCTGCAGTAAGTCGTCCTAAGTGACGCTGCTCCAGCTACGGGACTAACACAGCTGGATTCGAGGTAGCTTAGGTCGACTTACTGCTGTGTCTACGCTGTGCTGGGCCGACGGGAGACTTACCTTACTCCTGTCATTCCCGGTGTAGTCCCAGAGTCGCCCGGAGAGCACTCTGCTGTCAATTTAGTGGGTCTTCACTAGACCCCCACTAAACCGACTTGGGTGCATCGATCGCATCAAACAGCCTCACAGCTGTGCTGTGCATCCACCCTGCACTGCTCAGCCCCGAGTCAGAAATTCAGCTCCTGTGGGGTGTGTCACCCTCCACAGCTGAAGATGCTCCCGAGTCCCCAGTGATTTCTGCGATAACTTGTCTCCAGCCTGTTTGGGTCCATACGCTCCCCGCGGGGAGGCTGGGAGTGGTCTAGGGACAAGCTCTGGTTGCTCAGGCCTGTCAGGGAAGGCGAGCTCCGGGGAACATTGACACTCTGGAGATCCCTCAGTGGAAGCACAGGCGGTTGGTAAATAGGTGGGGCCCCTGGCACAGCTGCCGCCAACCAGGCCCTGGATGCCTGGGCCCTGGTGCCCAGCCTGTGCTCCATCTCCTCCTGTATCTGCTTCCCCCCTTCTCCCATCCCCCATCGCCCACTGCTGCCTGGCTGAGTCCCCCCTCTCCTCCACTGCACCCCCCTCTCTGGGGTCCTCACCACTCACCGTGGCCTCCTCTCCTCCACCCCTCCCCCACGGACTCATGGGTCAGCCCTGGGGCTGGTCAACGAGAGCTGAGGATTACAGTGGGCGAGAAGCCGGCTATGAGTCAGCAGTGTGCCCTTCTTGCCAAGAAGCCTAGCGGCATATTGGGCTGCGTTAGTAGGAGCATTGCCAGCAGATCGAGGGAGGTGATTATTCCGCTCTATTGGGCACTGGTGAGGCCATATCTGGACATCTGGAGTATTGCGTCCGGTTTGCGGCCAACCCACTACAGAAAGGGTGTGGACAAATTGGAGAGGGTCCAGCTGACGACAAGGAAAATGACCAGGGGGCTGGAGCTTATTTAGTCTGCAGAAGAGGACAAAGAGGGGGGATTTAATAGCAGCCTTCAATAGGGTGACCAGACAGCAAATGTGAAAAATCGGGACGGGGTGGGGGGTAATAGGAGCCTATACAAGAAAAGGACCCAAAAATCGGGACTATCCCTATAAAATCGGGATATCTGGTAACCCTAGCCTTCAGCTACCTGAAAGGGGGGCGGGGGTCCGAAGAGGATGGAGCTCAGCTGTTCTCAGTGGTGGCAGATGACAGAACAAGGAGCAATGGTCTCAAGTTGCAGTGGGGGAGGTCTAGGTTGAATATTAGGAAACACTATTTCACTAGGAGGGTGGTGAAGCACTGGGATGGGTTCCCTAGGGAGGTGGTGGAATCTCCTTCCTTAGAGGTTTTGAAGGCCCGGCTTGACAAAACCCTGGCCGGGATGATTTAGTTGGTGTTGGTCCTGCCATGGGCAGGGGGTTGGACTGGATACCTCCTGAAGTCCTTTTCAACCCTCATCTTCTCTGAGTCTGTCAGTCCTTTGTCCATCCCCCCCGTAGGCACCAACTTCCCCTCTGGCCAGTGGGTGCTCAACTCCTGCTCTGCCCCAGGCTCCTCCCCCACTCCACCTCTTCCCCAAAGCACCACCCCACCTTTTCCCTGGTCTGCCCCGCCGCACCCCCAAATCAAACCCCTTCAGGAAAATAATAGTAGAGGAAGCAATAGTGGATGGGAACCTAGAAGGCAGTGACCATGAGATGGTCGAGTTCAGGATCCTGACACACGGAAGAAAGGAGAGACCCTGGACTTCAGAAAAGCAGACTTTGACTCCCTCAGGAAGCTGATGGGCAGGATCCCCTGGGAGAATAACATGACGGGGAAAGGAGTCGAGGAAATACTTTAAAAAGTATTTTAAAGAATCCTTATTGAGGTTGCAGGAACAAAACCATCCCGATGTGTAGGAAGAAAAGTAAATATGGCAGGCGACCAGCTTGGCTTAACAGTGAAAACACAAAAACAGCTTACAAGAAGTGGAAGATTGGACAAATACAAATACCCTACAAAGACCTTGTGAGCTCTCCAAGTTCAGGATTGTTCTCTGCAGATGTGGAACCATTATGGCAGATGTCACTCAAGGCTTCCCATCTATTCTGACTGACAACTGGAAACAGGTCCTCCCCAATCTCACTTTCTCCTGAATGATCTCATAAGATACAGACCAAAACTGATCACTTCCTCTCTCCTCTGGGGAAGGATTTGGGAAAAATCAGATCCTGATAGGTTTGATCTCTCCTGCACATATTTTGGTTTGTTCATCCCTTTTCCATTCCTCTCTCTGAGATTCCTTTCTCTCCAGCATAGGGAGTGACCTATGTCTGGATTGTCTCTATCTGCCATCAGGTGATGGGATGGTGAGTGAGAATGAGGAGGAGAAACCCCAGCAGGAAGATGCTGAACAAGTAGAACCACGTGGAACATTATCAGGAAGATCCAAAGGGAATGTTTACAGGAGTTGTGCACTCCCAGAAAAAGCAAAAGCCTGTGAGACTCAGCACAGGCCAGAGGAAAACTTCAGTAGCCACTCAGACCTTATTACATGCAAGAGAATCAACCTGGAAGAGACACGCTACAGATGCCATAAGTGTGGGAAAAGCTTCAATCGGAGCTCAACTCTTCTCACACATTGGAGAACCCACACTGGAGAGAAACCCTACATGTGCTCTGAGTGCGGGAAAAGCTTCATTCGAGCTCTGCCCTGATCACACATCGGAGAATCCACACAGGTGAGAAACCTTATGGATGCTCTGAGTGTGGGAAACACTTCAGTCAGAGGCCACACCTTACCACACATCAGACAATCCACACGGGCGAGAAACCTTATGAATGCTCTGAGTGGGGGAAACCTTCATTGATAGTTCAACCCTCATCTCACATCATAGAATCCACACAGGAGAGACCTTACACATGCGCTGAATGCGGGAAAAGCTTCAATCAGAGCTCAAACTTTATCAAACATAGGAGAATCCACACAGGTGAGAAACCTCATGGATGCTCTGAGTGTGGGAAACACTTCATTCATCGTTCAGCCCTCATCTCACATCAGAGAATCCACACAGGAGAGAAGCCCCACATATGCTCAGAGTGCGGGGAAAGCTTCAATCAGAACTCTACCCTGATTGCACATCAGAGAATCCACACAGGAGAGAGACGCTACACATGCTCTGAGTGTGGGAAAAGTTTCAATCAGAGCTCAAACCTTATTAAACATCAGAAAATCCACATGGGGTATGTCTACACTACTGGATTATTCCGATTTTACAGAGACCGATTTTTGGAAACATTGTATAAAGTCGAGTGCACGTGGCCACACTAAGCACATTAATTCAGCGGTGTGCATCCATGTACCGAAGCTAGCGTCGAATTCTGGAGTGTTGCAATGTGTAGCTATCCCATAGTTCCCATAGTCTCTTCTGCCCATTGGAATTCTGGGTTGAGATACCAATGAATGATGGGGCAAAAACAGTGTCGCAGGTGATTCTGGGTAAATGTCATCAGACAATCCTCCCTCCATGAAAGCAATGGCAGACAATTATTTCACACCCTTTTCCCTGGATTGCCCAGGCAGATGCCATAGCACGGCAACCATGGAGCCCATTCAGCCTTTTTTCACTGTCACCGTATGTCTACTGGATGTTGCTAACAGATGCAGTACTGCAGCGCTACACAGCATCATCCCCTTGCCTTTTGCAAATTAGCCAAGAGGGTGACCAGCTCTACTGTACCGTCTGCTGCATTGCAAGTTGACAATGACTGTTACCAGTCATACTGTACCGTCTGCTGCTGTCATGGGTGCTCCTGGCCGGCCTCGGTGAGGTCAGCTGGGGGCGCATGGACAAAAATGGGAATGACTCCCGAGGTCATTCTCTTCTTCAAGTTTTGTCTAAAGGGAGAGTCAGTCCTGCCTAGAATATCAGGCAAGCCTACTAAAAAACCAGAGAGGCAAATGGCCGCTCCAGATCAGAGCCCCAGATATCCCGCAGAAATGATGAGCTGCATGCCATTCTAGGGGGTGCCCCTGCAACAATCCCACCCATTGCTTCCCTCCTCCCCCACCCCTCCTGGGCTACCGTGGTAGTTATCCCCCATTTGTGTGATGAAGTAATAAAGAATGCATGAATTTGAAACAACACTGACTTTATTGCCTCTGCAAGCAGAGATCAAAGGAGGGAGGGGAGGGCAGCCTCCAGCTGCTATGATATTCCAGGCAGGAGTGAATCTTCAGGAGACAAAACTTAAAGAAGAGAATGACCTGGGGAATCATTCTCATTTTCGCCCAGGCGCCCCCGGCCGATCTCACCGAGGCCGGCCAGGAGCAATCAGGGGACGACGATGACGGAGATCAGTCATGCTGCACCATCTGCAAGGGAAGGGAAGGGAAGGGAAGGGAAGGGGATGCTGCTGTGTAGCACTGCAGCACCGCATCTGCCAGCAGCATCCAGTAGACATACGGTGACATTGAAAAAAGGCGGGAAATAATTGTTTTCCCTTGGTTTCCCAGAGGGAGGGTTGGGGGGCTGATGACATATACCCTGAACCACCCGCAACAATGTTTTTGACACTTCAGGCTTTGGAAGCTCAGCCAAGAATTCAAATGGTTTTCGGACAGTGCGGGAACTGTGGGATAGCTACAGTCGTCAGTCGCTCCTCCCTCCGTGAGCGTCCATTTCATTCTTTGGCTTTCTGTTACGCTTGTCTCAGCTCCTTAAGTTTCACGCAGCACTGGGCCGAGTTCCTGTTGTGGCCTCTGTCCATCATGGCCTTGGAGATTTTTTCAAATGTTTTGGCATTTTGTCTTTTGGAACGGAGTTCTCGTAGAATAGATTCATCTCCCCATACAGAGATCAGATTCAGTATCTCCCGTACGGTCCATGATGGAGCTCTTTTTTGATTCTGGGACTGAATGGTCACCTGTGCTGATCAGTGCTCCACGCTGGGCAAATAGGAAATTAAATTCAAAAGTTCCTGGGGCTTTTCCTATCTACCTGGCCAGTGCATCTGAGTACAGATTGCTGTCCAGAGCGGTCACAATGGTGCACTGTGGGATAGCGCCCGGAGGCCAATACCGTTAGATTGCAGCCACACTAACTCTAATTCGAAATGGCAAAACCGATTTCAGCGCTACTCCCCTCATCAGGGAGGAGTGCAGCTATCGATATTAAGAGCCCTTTATATCAAAATAAAGGATTTCATTGTGTGGACGGGTGCAGCGTTAATTTGGTTTAAAACACTGCTATATTCGATATAAACTCGTAGTGTAGACCAGGAAGGAAGGAAAACCTTCAATCAGAGCTCAAGCCTTATTAGACATCAGAAAATTCACATGAGAGAGAACTGTAATAAATGCCTTGACTAGGGTTGGCCAAAGATTTTTTTTTTAAAATCACATTTGTTAATTCCCCACAAAGTGATCTTCACATCATCTTCACCGTGGTCTCTCAGCTCCTGCAGATGGGTTGCCTGCTTCTGCCTTTTGCAGCTGACCCTTCTTTGGGGTCAATCCTGCGTTCTTTTCTATCAACTTTTTTCCTTTTGAGTCATAGGAGTGTGTGTCCCTCCAGCTAGGAATGTTCATCAGCTCCAGGTGGGGGGAGAGAGAGGTTTGATCCCAACAAGCTACACTGAGGCAAAAACTACCTGGGCCTTCCATCCACTAGGGCTGCACATGGTGTTGGCTGCTCAAGTTAGTGACCTTGGTGTAAAAAGACAGTTATAGTTGTAGTGCAGCTGCAGCTGCAGCCCAGGTGCAGTGGTTGGCATTAGCTTTCCCTTTGACCTGACCTAAACTCCATCACTTTTCCTAGTCTAAACAAACCCTGAGCATTACGGTTATACTGTTCCCCCATTTCAAAGCAATTGTTAGTCATCAACAAATTGTTTCGTTCCCAGTTGCTCTGATGTTGCTTCAGGTTGTGCTGGAGAACAAATTGTTACTACCACTTTTCTCACTTAAAATATATTGAACTATAACAAAGAGATGGAACTGGGAGAGAGAGCTCAGTGGTCTGAGCATTGGCCTGCTATACCTAGGGTTGCGAGTTCAGCCTTTGAAGGGACGATTTGGGGCAAAAATCTGGGGATTGGTCCTGCTTTGAGCAGGGGGGTTGAATTCAATGACCTCTTGAGGTCCCTTCTAACCCTGATATTCTATGAACAGGGCAGGGCTAGGGGAAACTGTCACTTCACCCTCTCTAACAACAGAAGAAGCTAGGGTAAGTCAGAGGGCTTCCCTATCACCATCCAAACCATTCAGTTGGGAAGGTCAATATATTTTCTAAAGGGCTGTGAAGAAGATTCCCTGGTAAATGACTTGGAACTAAGGTTAGGGGGTTGTTACAGGAGTGGGTGGGTGAGATTCTGTGGCCTGCATTGTGCAGGAGGTCAGACTAGATGATCATAATGGTCCCTTCTGACCTTAAACTCTATGAGACTATAAGATACCCATGCATTTGGCCCCCAAAGCAGTTGTGGCCCAGGCCCTGCAGGAGGTTGCTCGTGAAGAGATCTCCTTCCTAATCAGGTGCGGGTTGCCTGTTATTTGGGAAATGCAATTCCCATCTAGGTAGGGAAGGGAAAAATGGAAGTGATGTTTCTGTTCAGTCACCCCTGGGCGATGCTGCAAATATGTAGAAAATGAAATCCGTGTTGAATGTGATATAGCTGCAGAAAGAGACCTATTTTCCATAGATACCTGACATTTGGTGTTTTACAAGGATTCTAAGCCACACCTGAATTTAGTCCCTAATTTAAATCTGTGCCACCAGATTAAAGAAATAAAGGGCATATTTGGGGAGGAGGAGTTATACTTCACTATTGCTACTGATCTTTTATGTGCTTGGTGAAGAATTCTACACCAGAGAAGTATAAAATTACTCCAAGAAAAGTCAAAGATTTGACAAGGACTCAGGTAGAAATCGCATGTACTAGTGGTTGATTTTTTGCCCCAGTGATGGAAGCTATGGTGACCTGTGGCCCAGGTAAACTATTTTTAGAATGCTGCTCCTAGTTAAGTGGCATTGGTCTCACTCCTAAAGGATGCCATTATTAAATTGGGAACAACTGTCTTTTACCATTTGGATCCAAAGTTTCATGAAGCACAGAGAGAAACATCTGATTGCTTCAGAGCCAATCCATGCCTATGGGTCCCAATCTGGCTGCCTTTTTGGACAAGAAGCAGTTCCATGCTGGGCAAATTATGGTAGCTAATGAGGGAATGTATCAGATTCCAAGTTCAGACTGCAGGATACATGAATGCTGAGTCCTGACTCTGTGGTTTGGTCTCTTAGTTTTGCTATTAAGTCTTATGCATTTGTATCACTTCTCCACCTGTTGCTACTCTGAAAGATTAGAAAATGTGATAATAGAACACAGGTGTTTTTTCTCATGATGCAGCCTTCCCACGTAGCGTGAGAGCCCTTCCACCTACACTTATGGGAGAAGACCCAGGGCGAAATGAACTCACATAAATGGAAGGCTCCTAGGTTATTGTAGAATGTGACTTCACACAAAACTCAATGGTGGAAATGGGAATTAAGAGAAAACTGCCCTATAGGTTTATATTTTGTAATCTTTGAATAAGTTGTTACCAGTGACAATGAAATTAAACATGAAGTTAATTAGTGTAAAGTAAGAGGCTGATTATGTGATAACTTTCAGTGTTACTATATAGTTCAGGTTTTCTTCTAGTTCTCTCCCTGCCCCTCCTACTATATTGGAAATGGTGGCTAATCCTGAAAAGTAAAACCTCACTCCAAAGGAATTAGAGCGGGGGAACATGTGGGAGAAATAGCATGTATGAAAATAGAGCCCCAGTGTAGACTGTAATTATTTCTCTTTCAAATGGAATTTACTTTGATAAACTTTAAAATAAATATTCTGTGAAGAGGAAAATTGCTTGAGTCAAGATGTGTAACCTTCTACCGAGTTAGAGGGTAACAGCCACAGAGTCCCCAATTTGCTTGTTTGCTAAACAAAGAGACATCGGGCGGGAGAGGTCAGAATTTAAAATGGTGATGGATGCAGGATGATTGATTTTTGCAACCAGTTATTTTTATGGGTGCTGAGACCGTTTTTCCTTTTGAGGAGGCAGCTGTTAGAGCCCAGCTGCTTAACCCTCAGGCCTGGCCATGGAAACCTCCCCGTAACTGGCCTTTGTTTCTTTCACATTTGATACCTTTGGGGTTCACACGTCCACACTGCATGCAGTTTACGGCAGCAGATACTTTGAGAAAACTGCCGGGCTCAGTCGGGCTCTTCCAAACTGACGTTGGCCCAAACTCTGCCTCACTTCATCTAGAGTGGGACATGTCTGTATCGAAGGATTGGTTCACACCTGATTTGCCCAGACACCTCGCAGGAGGTGTGGTAAGATGGGGTAAGCTGGAATCTACAACGATAAAGTAAAAGGTAAGGGTGGGAGTCCTTCAGCTTTCAGCTCAACAAGCGTGTTCTGTTCATTCTCTCTGAAGCATCTGGCACTGGTCACTCTCAGGCAGCACACTGGGCTAGATGGCCCATTGGTTTGACCTAGTATGACCTGTCTTGTGTTCTTATGTAAGTCATCTAAGGGAGACTGACTTCCAGGATCCCAGGACTGATCCCCTCTGGGAATGAAGCACAACAGTGACAGGCTGTGCAGCCTGCACTAGTCTCCTGTACCTGAAAAGCCTGCTAGCCCGAAGTGCTGGGCCAGCTATGCCAGTACCTGGTTCCTCAACTGCAGCTACAGGTCCTGCTCCATGTGACTCCAAAGCCAAAGAGCTGCAGAGATCCAACCCCTCATAATCTTTGCCATTTATTTTCCTTTTTCTATTATTAGTGATGCAATAGTGAAATCTAAGGAGAAAACTAATTCACTTTGAGGCTGTGGGCTAAATATAAGCAATAATTTGGTTTCGGTATTGAAATGTTCAGCTCTCCAAATCTGGGATGCACTGCCTGGGTGAAAACCTCTGGTTGGGGTTTTGGTACCACTAAATATGCACCTGCCTCCTTGGGTTGCTGTTCTAGGATTTATAAGGGTTGATTTTCTGCTGTATTCTTCTGATGGTTTGACTAAATTGATGACTTGATTCCAACGCAATATCCTAGTTAACTCGTTGATTTACTGATTTGACCTGAACTTTATCACTGCATTGTTTAACCCTTCATTAGCTAGTCGTTTAGCCTTAGCGATGTATGTTCTTGGTTGTATTTGTTCATGTTAATAAAACATGAAACTGGGATACTGAGTCATTTCTTTCAATAAGCAACAAGGGCTGGAACTGTGGAGAATGTGAACGGAGATCAGACATTGGACGTCTGAGCCTTATCAGATTCATCTAAATTAACACTGTGTTTCCCAAAGGGGAGCAATGGAGGGGGCATCTATCTTAGCTCCAGCGGCGGCCGGGTGGGGAGGAGAGCTCAGACCATCACAAGGGAAAATAAGCTCCCCTACCCAGGCTTTCAGGAATTTGGGGAGGGGTGCAGTGTGTCTGAGTGAGGAGAGATCAGTGAGGTGGGGCTGATCTGAGTAGGGGTCAGGGGTCTTGCTCTGCAGCCACTCTCATGGCCCTGCCCAATCCTTACCCCAGTCTGATTTGCCCAGGGGTTGGGCCTTGTCAGGCCAAGATGGGGTTGGAGCTCTGGTTGGAAGGGCTGTAAAAGGTAGTGAACAGTTTGTAGATTTCAGCCAGCAGGGTGTTGGTAGAGTAAATGTGTGTGTGTTTTAAAGGGACGCTGCTGACAGAGGACAGGATGAAGGTGGTGCAGGCAACTGTAACTGCGTCTCCTGCTTTTCAGAAGTTTGAGTTTTGCGGCTGCAGAGGTTCTGCAAGGGGCTGATATTGCTCCAGCCAATCTTAACTCTGCATTAAGGAAGGGTTTTGCCCTTTAATGATTAATTCTCCCTCAGTACTAACTGGGCTCTGAGGCTGACCCCCAAGCTAAATGCTTAGAAAGAAAACAATGAAAATATCAACTGTCCATGACTCGTTTAAAACAAATCCTGTCCCTCCTGTCTGCACTGGCAATGATGAGAGGAAACCAAGCCAAGTGATTCATTGCCTCGGGAGAAGTTTAACCACTTCCATTCTCTGTATCTTTACTGTAACGGAAAGGAACAAGAAAAGCAAATGGAGTTCACAGAGAAAAAGTGGCAGATTTCTTCTCTCTCCAAAGCTCTGAGAGCAAACCCTGTTCTCCACATGACCCTCTTCTTTATATTTAACTCCTCCCCATTGGGCTGGATTACTGCTAGTAGCACATCCTCGCTCTGCTTCCTTCAGCGTCTCAGTGTGATTACGATTAGATGAGTAATGTCCGTCCTTTCCCCTTCAACCTGCAAAGGAAACTTCTGCTTCACCACACCAGCTAACAAGAAGTCATGAAAGCAGTTTCCTTGGGAATTCCAGTCCTTGTATTACCACCAAAAACACTAGACTGAGAAATGAGTGGTTCTTTAAAATCAATGTCTTCAACTAAGGCCTGGTCTACACTAGGTGGGGGGGGGTGTCGATCTAAGGTACGCAACTTCAGCTACGTGAATAGCGTAGCTGAAGTCGAAGTACCTTAGCTAGAATTACTTACCCGTCCTCACGGCGCGGGATCGACGTCCACGGCTCCCCCGTCGACTCCGCTACCGCCACTCACTCTGGTGGAGTTCCGGAGTCAACGGGAGCGTGTTCGGGGTTCAATATCGCATCTAGATGAGACGCGATATATCGAACTCCGAGAAATCGATTGCTACCCGCCAATCTGGCGGGGAGTGAAGACACCCTAAGAGGCTATATTCTGATCTCACAGGACCAGCCGCCCACCCAGGTCAATATATAACTTAGATATTTCCCCAAAATCACATTGATGCCAATCCTTCAGTATCTAAATGCTAAAGGTTTATTTATAAAAAGAAAGAAAGAAAGAAAGAAAGAAAGAAAGAAAGAAAGAAAGAAAGAAAGAAAGAAAGAAAGAAAGAAAGGTGAGAATTAAAATTGGTTAAAGGAATCAAATACAATAATTGCAAAGTTCTTGGTTCAGGCTTATAGCAGTGATAGAATAAACTGCTGGCTTGATAAGTCTTTGGGTGCTTCCAAGTCACTGGAAGTTCCTCTCCCTTGGTTAGATGCTCCCATTAGTATAAGTCAGGGGTGTCCAAACTACGGCCCATGAGCCAACTGCGCCCACGGGTCAGTTTTATTGGCCCGCAGCAAATTCTGAAAATATAATTGAATATGGCCCGCACATGGCGCTTGAGCTCAACTCTGTTGCACTTCTCAGTTTCAACACTAGATGGAGCCAGTCACAGAAAAGGTGCTTCTCCACTAAACAACATTAAGCAAAGAAAAATAGTTACCACGAGTCACCAGAAATGGCAGCACCGAAGAAACGCAAGATAGCAAGTGAGTGTAGAACAGGGGTGGGCAAACTATGGCCTGCAGGCCACATCCGACCCGCAGGACCGTTCTGCTGAGCCCCCGAGCTTCTAGCCCGAGACGCTCGCCCAAGGCCCCTCCCACACTGTTCCCCCTCGCCCACAGCCTCAGCTCGCTCGCTCGCTCCACTGCCGGAGCCGGCACAAGGGAGCAGGGTGGGTTGGATAGAGGGCAGGAGAGTCCGGGGTGGTGGTCAGGGGGCGGGGGTGTGGATAGGGGTTGGGGGAACAGGGGTTGAATGGGGCAGGGGTCCCGGGGATAGTCAGGAAGGAGGGGTGGATGGGGTGGCAGGGGCAGTGAGGGGCAGGGGTTCTGGGGGCAGTCAGGGACAGGGAGAAGGGGTGGGTGGATGGGGCAGGGGTCCCGGGGGGTAGTCCGGCAGGAGGGGGGGTGGGTGGGGTGGCCGGGGGCAGTGAGGGGCAGGGGTTCTGGGGGCAGTCGGGGACAGGGAGAAGGGGTGGGTGGATGGGGCAGGGGTCCCGGGGATAGTCAGGAAGGAGGGGGGTTGGGTGGGGTGGCAGGGGGCAGTGAGGGGCAGGGGTTCTGGGGGCAGTCGGGGACAGGGAGAAGGGGTGTGGATGGGGCAGGGGTCCCGGGAGGGCCGTCAGGAATGAGAGGAGGGGTTGGATGGGGCGGCAGGGGCCCAGGGGCAGTCAGGGGACAGGGAGCAGGTGTGTGTGGATGGGGCAGGGGTCCCAGAGGACCATCAGGAATGGGGCAGTTGGATGGGGCAGGAGTCCTGGCCGGGGTGGTAGATAGGAGGTGGGGCTGGGCCATGACCCCCTTCCCTAACCGGCCCTCCATACAATTCTGAAACCCGATGCGGCCCTCAAGCCAAAAAGTTTGCCCGCCCCTGGTATAAGTCCATAGTCCAGATGTTTGAGCAGGAAAGAGGCTGGAGCAGGTTAGAGGCACAGTGGAGATGTTTCCAGGGCCTCTTTTAACTTCTGCCATATGAAGGGAAACCCATTGTTTCAAAGTCCTCAGCACAGCTAGTGGAAAATCACAGGTGAAAGATGGGAGCTTGGAGTCACATGGGCAAGTCCCTGTCCATGCCCCATTTTGCTCAGTCATTGCAGGATGGATACTTTGCAGGATACGTCAGATAGAACATTCCCAGAAAAGTCCGTTCAGTGTAGATGGGTGCCTCCCATGGTCCATTGTGAATTAAGTGTCCATTCGATGGGCCACTCACTGGCTAACAGCTCACTTCAGCGGATGCATAGAATGGAACACAGAAAGAAGATATTTATACATACAGAGACCGTGAAAAGGTGGAAGTAGCCATACCAACTCTAAGCGGCCAATCAACTGAGATGAGCAATCATCAGCAGGAGAAAAAAACCTTTGAAGTGAGAATCAAGATGACCCACAGAAGGTGTGAGGATACTTAACGTGGAGAAATAGATTCAATTAGTGCAATGACCCAACCATTCCCAGTCTCTGTTTAAAACCCCTGCCCCATCCACCAACCCCTTCTCCCTTTCACCGACTGCACCCAGAACCCCCGCCCCTCACGGCCCCCTGCCACCCCATCCAACCCCCCTCCTTCCTGACTATCCCCCGGGACCCCTGCCCCCATTCAACCCCCTGTTCCCTCCAACCCCTATCCACACCCCCGCCCCCTGACCACCACCCCGGACTCTCCTGCCCTCTATCCAACCCACCCTGCTCCCTGCCTCCTTACCGTGCTGCCTGGAGCACCAGTGGCTGGCAGTGTTACAGCCGCGCCACCCGGCTGGAGCCGGGACATGCCACCACCGCCACCGCGCAGCTCAGAGCACTGGGTCAGGCCGTGCTCTGCAGCTGCACTGCCCAAGGAGCTCACAGCAGAGCCTTGTGCCGGCTCCGGCAGTGGAGCGAGCGAGCCTTTGTGGAGGCCAAGAATTAATTAATAGAGGTTTGAAGGGATCTTAATGTATGTTAGCTAATTAGCAGAGGTTAAGATGTTACCCTGTATCTGGTGCAGAGTGAATTGTGTGAAAAGTCGTTACGACCTTGTGAATTGTAGTCTTGTTTTTTGTTCTAGTATTGCAGACAAATAAGATAACGAATAGGCTTATGTATAAACAAATGCAATTGTTTACTTTTACTGTCTGCAAGTATGCTAACCATGGTCTGATAGAAAGGTATAAAGATTGTTATGATTGTTTACTAATTGAGAGAGATCCGTCCAGGGCAGGGGGCAAACCTAGTTCCTGACACTCTCTCCCTCTTGTGTTCACTAGAGTATTATAATAAAGTATTTGTTTCTGCTGCACCTAAACATAAAAGTGAGAACTGAGTTTTTCTTCGACAATTTGGGGGCTCGTCCGGGATGGCAACGCCCACGGACACACAGACGGCTGCTACGGATCGTTCCCCTTCGAACCCCATGGCGCCACAATAGAGGTAAGAGACCTTTTGAAATCTCTATTGGGGTATCGGAGGAGGACTTTCCGTGAGGACGTCTGTCTCTGTTGGGCTCACGCCATCTGAACTTATTGACTGTGCAGCAGGATCAGATGCAGAGTGGTATTGGGGAGAGGCCCCAAAAGGGTTAGTTTATAGCAGTACTGGGAACTGCTGAGTTGGCCAACAGGTACATGCATGAGGTAATGCATAAGGTAATGCATAAGGTAATGCATTAGAATGCACCGGTGCTGAGGGGTTTTGTTTTACTGCCTCAAGAGGGGTTGTCATACCGCCTCATAGTATTGGTCCGGACCAGGTAACGATGCATCTTGGTTAAAAAAAAAAAAAAAAAAAAAAAGGAAAAAAAAGATAAAAAGAAAAATTTTAAAAAGAGATAAAAAGGTTAAAAAAAGGGTTAAAAGAAAAGGATAAGAGGCCTTGGTGTGTGTGTGTGTGTTTACCTGTGTGAGTGTTTGTTGCTGGAAGACGCCCAGATTGCCCTGTGAAGCGATTGCTAATGATCAGGAGTAGTCTAACGCAAGCCCAGTAACTAGAGGATCTGTAGGAGATCCGACCCACGGTGGGCTGACTCAGCTTGGCATAGTCCGGCGAGGAAGCTGCCTGGGTCTAGGAGTGTGTGAACCCATCTTCCCTCCCTTTCCCTTCTGTGTGGGCTACTGACAATCTGATCGTTTCCCTGTAAGCAATTAGAGTATGCGGCTTTATCTCCCGGAGATGGAGTCTTTAGCCGACGCTCTTTGCTGAAAGGACGTGTACGAGGGTCGTAGTCTTTCTTGTGAGTCTCTCCTGTATGTGAGTACCCTGTAGGGAGAACTCCTTAGATTCTGGTCCAATAGCTTTCCACCATCCCCAGCCCTCTGGCTAAAGTCTGAGGTAGCCAGAAGGATCCCTCGTACAATATGGGGAGTGGATTAACTTTTCATGTCCTTGCTTCCAAAGACTGTCAGTATGCAAATTTTAACAACAATTCTCAATTAAAAGATTTGGCCAATGTAGTTTCCTTCCCTTTCTGAAGAAAATGTATTAGACTTTAGTATATCACATTTTTCTGATATAACTAAACACTTTGTACTCTAAGTTGAACAAACAAGTATCTGCATTGCAATGCAACATTTTCGCTTGATGTCAAATCAGACCATCTCATGAAAATATTAAACACAACAATTTTTTGGCAAAACACCACAAAACAGAACATAGAACACAGAACATAATTGTGACTGCCAGTAAATCATAGTATGTTGAATGCTGTGTAGCTGGCATTAATGTTCTTTGATTATCTGAAAGACAAAAACAGAGGTCCACCCCTTCGGGGCAGTTAAATACTTAAAATATACAAATACTCTTGTTGATTCTAGGCAAAACAGAGGAATTACCCCATATTTTCTCGTATGTGCTTCTTAGACAGCCCTGGTTCAGCGGCCTCTACCTTATCAGTTAGTTAATTTGCATTAACACAGATGCTCTCCGGCTTGGTTTTTTTTCCTTTTAACTCCTGCTTTTAAACACTGAAAGAAAACATCACCACTTATAGTGCCTGTAGGGCCTAATACAATGTCATTACATAGCACTGTATACATTCTTCAACTGATTTAACAAAATTGTTCATAGCCAAATGAGTGCAATCTAATAATTTCTTTGCCTGAATTCATTCACAAACATGTCAAAGACACCAAAAAACTGTTCTCTTCAGCTTTTTCACAAAGTTCAAGTGCTGTTCCCCCCAGCAAACACAGAGTCAATTTTTCATTTTCCCTTAAAAATCAATTGCTTTTTCCTTCCAACAGCCACTTTACCAATGCAAATCACCATTCCAAATATCCTTCTGAGTATTTGAAATCCTCATGCTTATATTCACTTACTCCTTCTTTCCACTACACCCTCAAAAGTTTCCAACCTGTTTTCCAAACACTCTGTCTGTTGCCCTCCCGCTTGGGCCCGATCCTTTTTTCCTCACTGAATCGTCCCATCCATGGACACTAGCTTGTTCCACAACCAGTTCTTAGCTAGGAGGGTGGGCTACGCAACTAGCCCCCACCCTTCTGGTCTTGTCCCCAAAACATTTCTACTCACAAGACTACCTGAGTCCTGCCTAGTAAGGCTTGCCACCTGGGCAAAAATACATGGCCATTCACTTAACACATAATCCAAACCCCTTTGGGGGTCTACCCAGAGACCCACCCATTTGTCTGCTGACACTTAAACAGAAAAAAAAATTACACAAAAAACAAAGAAAATTACAGTCTAAGCCAAATTTTTCTACTTCTATTATATTGTCCGCTACGGGGGGGCGGGACTGTAAAATTTCAGGACAACCTCAGAGCTTCATCGCACACATGGCTTCCACCCTGAGGAATTACGAACGAGAAGTTCAGTTCCGCTCACACACCTAACGCCCAAATGAATAGAGCAGAAAAACATCAGTAACCGGTTAAACAAAACAGAGCCAAAGCTAAATAGTGCACCAAAACCAAATAGTGTTTCCTTATTCTATTAGAGCTCACCTATAATCATGCTATTCTTAACACAAAACACCAACAGTACCAAACAAAGCAAACATAAACTAACAAGGGTAAAACAGATAGATGGTGTAAATTCTGCAATTGCTCACCAAACTGTGACAAATTCCTATTACTAATTTATCCCTCATGTCAGGTGATCAAACTGACAGAGCATACAATCAAATTTTAAAGCTTCATTAAAAATAATAAAACAACAATGGAGAGTGTTGGGAATGCTCCCACATCACTCGGGAAAAATATGAATGCCCCAAGCCTTAAGCCACTTTAATACTTACACATATCCAGACTGGCATGTCTGTGTATAATGTTCAGAGAAGGGAAATAGGTGGACGGGAGATTATCCTGTATACAGCTTGTCCAGCATTTCCAACATGCTTCCACTCTTGGGATGGCTGTTCTTTTACACCCTGGAATCTCCTGCGGCGTCTCTTTCAGAGATTCCAGTTCAGGTCAGCTGCCTGTCCGGCTTCAGGGTTGCAAAAACTGTTGGATCTCACTGAACCGTTAAGCTTTGCAAATGCAATCTCAGTTTTGTAACTTATACTGCTTTTTTGGTTTGCCATGGGGCTGAAGCAGTTTTACTTAGCACTTAGCATAGTCCGCACTAATTCATGACCTTGAAGACAAAACAACTTCTCCCTTATCTCAGGGCTAAGCCAAATTTCAAATTAACCCGTTCCTAGACAAATTGCTCACACTGTAACAGAGGTTTTTCTTTGTGATTAAAGCTCCACTGAGATATATGATCTTATCTAGATTGAAGGTACCTTCTAATGGGCATTGTTTAAATGAATTTTCACGCGTATACAGATTCCAATCATTTAAATACCTGCAGGTTTTAGGACCATAATGTACGTACATGTAATATGCTGGGGTACCCTTAGGGGGTAAGGTGGAATATTTAGACAGTCCCTTACCCATTTTCCACTCACACAGGAGAGACTCACAAGGAAAGGGGAGGGAAGATGGGTTCACACACTCCTAGACCCAGGCAGCTTCCTCGCCGGACTATGCCAGGCTGAGTCAGCCCACCGTGGGTCGGATCTCCTAAAGATCCATTAGTTACTGGGCTAGCCCGGTAACAGCCACTCACACTGGTGTACACACACACACACCAAGGCCTCTTTTTCTTCCTTTTTCTTTTTCTTTAACCAATTTTAATTCTCACCTTTCTTTCTTTCTTTCTTTCTTTCTTTCTTTCTTTCTTTCTTTCTTTCTTTTTATAAATAAACCTTTAGCATTTAGATACTGAAGGATTGGCATCAATGTGATTTTGGGGAAATATCTAAGTTATATATTGACCTGGGTGGGCGGCTGGTCCTGTGAGATCAGAATATAGCCTCTTAGGGTGTCTTCACTCCCCACCAGATTGGCGGGTAGCAATCGATTTCTCGGAGTTCGATATATCGCGTCTCATCTAGATGCGATATCGAACCCTGAACACGCTCCCGTCGACTCCGGAACTCCACCAGAGTGAGTGGCGGTAGCGGAGTCGACGGGGGAGCCGTGGACGTCGATCCCGCGCCGTGAGGACGGGTAAGTAATTCTAGCTAAGGTACTTCGACTTCAGCTATGCTATTCACGTAGCTGAAGTTGCGTACCTTAGATCGACACCCCCCCCACCTAGTGTAGACCAGGCCTTAGTTGAAGACATTGATTTTAAAGAACCACTCATTTCTCAGTCTAGTGTTTTTGGTGGTAATACAAGGACTGGATTCCCAAGGAAACTGCTTTCATGACTTCTTGTTAGCTGGTGTGGTGAAGCAGAAGTTTCCTTTGCAGGTTGAAGGGGAAAGGACGGACATTACTCATCTAATCGTAATCACACTGAGACGCTGAAGGAAGCAGAGCGAGGATGTGCTACTAGCAGTAATCCAGCCCAATGGGGAGGAGTTAAATATAAAGAAGAGGGTCATGTGGAGAACAGGGTTTGCTCTCAGAGCTTTGGAGAGAGAAGAAATCTGCCACTTTTTCTCTGTGAACTCCATTTGCTTTTCTTGTTCCTTTCCGTTACAGTAAAGATACAGAGAATGGAAGTGGTTAAACTTCTCCCGAGGCAATGAATCACTTGGCTTGGTTTCCTCTCATCATTGCCAGTGCAGACAGGAGGGACAGGATTTGTTTTAAACGAGTCATGGACAGTTGATATTTTCATTGTTTTCTTTCTAAGCATTTAGCTTGGGGGTCAGCCTCAGAGCCCAGTTAGTACTGAGGGAGAATTAATCATTAAAGGGCAAAACCCTTCCTTAATGCAGAGTTAAGATTGGCTGGAGCAATATCAGCCCCTTGCAGAACCTCTGCAGCCGCAAAACTCAAACTTCTGAAAAGCAGGAGACGCAGTTACAGTTGCCTGCACCACCTTCATCCTGTCCTCTGTCAGCAGCGTCCCTTTAACACACACACATTTACTCTACCAACACCCTGCTGGCTGAAATCTACAAACTGTTCACTACCTTTACAGCCCTTCCAACCAGAGCTCCAACCCCATCTTGGCCTGACAAGGCCCAACCCTGGGCAAATCAGACTGGGGTAAGGATTGGGCAGGGCCATGAGAGTGGCTGCAGAGCAAGACCCTGACCCCTACTCAGATCAGCCCCACCTCACTGATCTCTCCTCACTCAGACACACTGCACCCTCCCCAAATTCCTGAAAGCCTGGGTAGGGGAGCTTATTTTCCTTGTGATGGTCTGAGCTCTCCTCCCCACCCGGCCGCAGCTGGAGCTAAGATAGATGCCCCTCCATTGCTCCCTTTGGGAAACACAGTGTTAATTTAGATGAATCTGATAAGGCTCAGACGTCCAATGTCTGATCTCCGTTCACATTCTCCACAGTTCCAGCCCTTGTTGCTTATTGAAAGAAATGACTCAGTATCCCAGTTTCATGTTTTATTAACATGAACAAATACAACCAAGAACATACATCGCTAAGGCTAAACGACTAGCTAATGAAGGGTTAAACAATGCAGTGATAACGTTCAGGTCAAATCAGTAAATCAACGAGTTAACTAGGATATTGCGTTGGAATCAAGTCATCAATTTAGTCAAACCATCAGAAGAATACAGCAGAAAATCAACCCTTATAAATCCTAGAACAGCAACCCAAGGAGGCAGGTGCATATTTAGTGGTACCAAAACCCCAACCAGAGGTTTTCACCCAGGCAGTGCATCCCAGATTTGGAGAGGTGAACATTTCAATACCGAAACCAAATTATTGCTTATATTTAGCCCACAGCCTCAAAGTGAATTAGTTTTCTCCTTAGATTTCACTATTGCATCACTAATAATAGAAAAAGGAAAATAAATGGCAAAGATTATGAGGGGTTGGATCTCTGCAGCTCTTTGGCTTTGGAGTCACATGGAGCAGGACCTGTAGCTGCAGTTGAGGAACCAGGTACTGGCATAGCTGGCCCAGCACTTCGGGCTAGCAGGCTTTTCAGGTACAGGAGACTAGTGCAGGCTGCACAGCCTGTCACTGTTGTGCTTCATTCCCCAGAGGGGATCAGTCCTGGGATCCTGGAAGTCAGTCTCCTTAGATGACTTACATAAGAACACAAGACAGGTCATACTAGGTCAAACCAATGGGCCATCTAGCCCAGTGTGCTGCCTGAGAGTGACCAGTGCCAGATGCTTCAGAGAGAATGAACAGAACACGCTTGTTGAGCTGAAAGCTGAAGGACTCCCACCCTTACCTTTTACTTTATCGTTGTAGATTCCAGCTTACCCATCTTACCACACCTCCTGCGAGGTGTCTGGGCAAATCAGGTGTGAACCAATCCTTCGATACAGACATGTCCCACTCTAGATGAAGTGAGGCAGAGTTTGGGCCAACGTCAGTTTGGAACAGCCCGACTGAGCCCGGCAGTTTTCTCAAAGTATCTGCTGCCGTAAACTGCATGCAGTGTGGACGTGTGAACCCCAAAGGTATCAAATGTGAAAGAAACAAAGGCCAGTTACGGGGAGGTTTCCATGGCCAGGCCTGAGGGTTAAGCAGCTGGGCTCTAACAGCTGCCTCCTCAAAAGGAAAAACGGTCTCAGCACCCATAAAAATAACTGGTTGCAAAAATCAATCATCCTGCATCCATCACCATTTTAAATTCTGACCTCTCCTGCCCGATGTGTCTTTGTTTAGCAAACAAGCAAATTGGGGACTCTGTGGCTGTTACCCTCTAACTCGGTAGAAGGTTACACATCTTGACTCAAGCAATTTTCCTCTTCACAGAATATTTATTTTAAAGTTTATCAAAGTAAATTCCATTTGAAAGAGAAATAATTACAGTCTACACTGGGGCTCTATTTTCATACATGCTATTTCTCCCACATGTTCCCCCGCTCTAATTCCTTTGGAGTGAGGTTTTACTTTTCAGGATTAGCCACCATTTCCAATATAGTAGGAGGGGGGGAGAGAACTAGAAGAAAACCTGAACTATATAGTAACACTGAAAGTTATCACATAATCAGCCTCTTACTTTACACTAATTAACTTCATGTTTAATTTCATTGTCACTGGTAACAACTTATTCAAAGATTACAAAATATAAACCTATAGGGCAGTTTTCTCTTAATTCCCATTTCCACCATTGAGTTTTGTGTGAAGTCACATTCTACAATAACCTAGGAGCCTTCCATTTATGTGAGTTCATTTCGCCCTGGGTCTTCTCCCATAAGTGTAGGTGGAAGGGCTCTCACGCTACGTGGGAAGGCTGCATCATGAGAAAAAACTCCTGTGTTCTATTATCACATTTTCTAATCTTTCAGAGTAGCAACAGGTGGAGAAGTGATACAAATGCATAAGACTTAATAGCAAAACTAAGAGACCAAACCACAGAGTCAGGACTCAGCATTCATGTATCCTGCAGTCTGAACTTGGAATCTGATACATTCCCTCATTAGCTACCATAATTTGCCCAGCATGGAACTGCTTCTTGTCCAAAAGGCAGCCAGATTGGGACCCATAGGCATGGATTGGCTCTGAAGCAATCAGATGTTTCTCTCTGTGCTTCATGAAACTTTGGATCCAAATGGTAAAAGACAGTTGTTCCCAATTTAATAATGGCATCCTTTAGGAGTGAGACCAATGCCACTTAACTAGGGAGCAGCATTCTAAAATAGTTTACCTGGGCCACAGGTCACCATAGCTTCCATCACTGGGGCGAAAAATCAACCACTAGTACATGCGATTTCTACCTGAGTCCTTGTCAAACCTTTGACTTTTCTTGGAGTAATTTTATACTTCTCTGGTGTAGAATTCTTCACCAAGCACATAAAAGATCAGTAGCAATAGTGAAGTATAACTCCTCCTCCCCAAATATGCCCTTTATTTCTTTAATCTGGTGGCACAGATTTAAATTAGGGACTAAATTCAGGTGTGGCTTAGAATCCTTGTAAAACACCAAATGTCAGGTATCTATGGAAAATAGGTCTCTTTCTGTAGCTATATCACATTAAACACGGATTTCATTTTCTACATATTTGCAGCATCGCCCAGGGGTGACTGAACAGAAACATCACTTCCATTTTCCCCTTCCCTACCTAGATGGGAATTGCATTTCCCAAATAACAGGCAACCCGCACCTGATTAGGAAGGAGATCTCTTCACGAGCAACCTCCTGCAGGGCCTGGGCCACAACTGCTTTGGGGGCCAAATGCATGGGTATCTTATAGTCTCATAGAGTTTAAGGTCAGAAGGGACCATTATGATCATCTAGTCTGACCTCCTGCACAATGCAGGCCACAGAATCTCACCCACCCACTCCTGTAACAACCCCCTAACCTTAGTTCCAAGTCATTTACCAGGAATCTTCTTCACAGCCCTTTAGAAAATATATTGACCTTCCCAACTGAATGGTTTGGATGGTGATAGGGAAGCCCTCTGACTTACCCTAGCTTCTTCTGTTGTTAGAGAGGGTGAAGTGACATTTTCCCCTATCCCTGCCCTGTTCATAGAATATCAGGGTTAGAAGGGACCTCAAGAGGTCATTGAATTCAACCCCCCTGCTCAAAGCAGGACCAATCCCCAGATTTTTGCCCCAAATCGTCCCTTCAAAGGCTGAACTCGCAACCCTAGGTTTAGCAGGCCAATGCTCAAACCACTGAGCTCTCTCTCCCAGTTCCATCTCTTTGTTATAGTTCAATATATTTTAAGTGAGAAAAGTGGTAGTAACAATTTGTTCTCCAGCACAACCTGAAGCAACATCAGAGCAACTGGGAACGAAACAATTTGTTGATGACTAACAATTGCTTTGAAATGGGGGAACAGTATAACCGTAATGCTCAGGGTTTGTTTAGACTAGGAAAAGTGATGGAGTTTAGGGCAGGTCATAGGGAAAGCTAATGCCAACCACTGCACCTGGGCTGCAGCTGCAGCTGCACTACAACTATAACTGTCTTTTTACACCAAGGTCACTAACTTGAGCAGCCAACACCATGTGCAGCCCTAGTGGATGGAAGGCCCAGGTAGTTTTTGCCTCAGTGTAGCTTGTTGGGATCAAACCTCTCTCCCCCCACCTGGAGCTGATGAACATTCCTAGCTGGAGGGACACACACTCCTACGACTCAAAAGGAAAAAAGTTGATAGAAAAGAACGCAGGATTGACCCCAAAGAAGGGTCAGCTGCAAAAGGCAGAAGCAGGCAACCCATCTGCAGGAGCTGAGAGACCACGGTGAAGATGATGTGAAGATCACTTTGTGGGGAATTAACAAATGTGATTTAAAAAAAAAATCTTTGGCCAACCCTAGTCAAGGCATTTATTACAGTTCTCTCTCATGTGAATTTTCTGATGTCTAATAAGGCTTGAGCTCTGATTGAAGGTTTTCCTTCCTTCCTGGTCTACACTACGAGTTTATTTCGAATATAGCAGTGTTTTAAACCAAATTAACGCTGCACCCGTCCACACAATGAAATCCTTTATTTTGATATAAAGGGCTCTTAATGTCGATAGCTGCACTCCTCCCTGATGAGGGGAGTAGCGCTGAAATCGGTTTTGCCATTTCGAATTAGAGTTAGTGTGGCTGCAATCTAACGGTATTGGCCTCCGGGCGCTATCCCACAGTGCACCATTGTGACCGCTCTGGACAGCAATCTGTACTCAGATGCACTGGCCAGGTAGATAGGAAAAGCCCCAGGAACTTTTGAATTTAATTTCCTATTTGCCCAGCATGGAGCACTGATCAGCACAGGTGACCATTCAGTCCCAGAATCAAAAAAGAGCTCCATCATGGACCGTACGGGAGATACTGAATCTGATCTCTGTATGGGGTGATGAATCTATTCTACGAGAACTCCGTTCCAAAAGACAAAATGCCAAAGCATTTGAAAAAATCTCCAAGGCCATGATGGACAGAGGCCACAACAGGAACTCGGCCCAGTGCTGCGTGAAACTTAAGGAGCTGAGACAAGCGTAACAGAAAGCCAAAGAATGAAATGGACGCTCACGGAGGGAGGAGCGACTGACGACTGTAGCTATCCCACAGTTCCCGCACTGTCCGAAAACCATTTGAATTCTTGGCTGAGCTTCCAAAGCCTGAAGTGTCAAAAACATTGTTGCGGGTGGTTCAGGGTATATGTCATCAGCCCCCCAACCCTCCCTCTGTGAAACCAAGGGAAAAAAATTATTTCCCGCCTTTTTTCAATGTCACCGTATGTCTACTGGATGCTGCTGGCAGATGCGGTGCTGCAGTGCTACACAGCAGCATCCCCTTCCCTTCCCTTCCCTTCCCTTGCAGATGGTGCAGCATGACTGATCTCCGTCATCGTCGTCCCCTGATTGCTCCTGGCCGGCCTCGGTGAGGTCGGCCGGGGGCGCCTGGGCGAAAATGAGAATGATTCCCCAGGTCATTCTCTTCTTTAAGTTTTGTCTCCTGAAGATTCACTCCTGCCTGGAATATCATAGCAGCTGGAGGCTGCCCTCCCCTCCCTCCTTTGATCTCTGCTTGCAGAGGCAATAAAGTCAGTGTTGTTTCAAATTCATGCATTCTTTATAACTTCATCACAGAAATGGGGGATAACTACCACGGTAGCCCAGGAGGGGTGGGGGAGGAGGGAAGCAATGGGTGGGATTGTTGCAGGGGCACCCCCTAGAATGGCATGCAGCTCATAATTTCTGCGGGATATCTGGGGCTCTGATCTGGAGCGGCCATTTGCCTCTCTGGTTTTTTAGTAGGCTTGCCTGATATTCTAGGCAGGACTGACTCTCCCTTTAGACAAAACTTGAAGAAGAGAATGACCTCGGGAGTCATTCCCATTTTTGTCCATGCGCCCCCAGCTGACCTCACCGAGGCCGGCCAGGAGCACCCATGACAGCAGCAGACGGTACAGTATGACTGGTAACAGTCATTGTCAACTTGCAATGCAGCAGACGGTACAGTAGAGCTGGTCACCCTCTTGGCTAATTTGCAAAAGGCAAGGGGATGATGCTGTGTAGCGCTGCAGTACCGCATCTGTTAGCAACATCCAGTAGACATACGGTGACAGTGAAAAAAGGCTGAATGGGCTCCATGGTTGCCGTGCTATGGCATCTGCCTGGGCAATCCAGGGAAAAGGGTGTGAAATAATTGTCTGCCATTGCTTTCATGGAGGGAGGATTGTCTGATGACATTTACCCAGAATCACCTGCGACACTGTTTTTGCCCCATCATTCATTGGTATCTCAACCCAGAATTCCAATGGGCAGAAGAGACTATGGGAACTATGGGATAGCTACGCACATTGCAACGCTCCAGAATTCGACGCTAGCTTCGGTACATGGATGCACACCGCTGAATTAATGTGCTTAGTGTGGCCACGTGCACTCGACTTTATACAATGTTTCCAAAAATCGGTCTCTGTAAAATCGGAATAATCCAGTAGTGTAGACATACCCCATGTGGATTTTCTGATGTTTAATAAGGTTTGAGCTCTGATTGAAACTTTTCCCACACTCAGAGCATGTGTAGCGTCTCTCTCCTGTGTGGATTCTCTGATGTGCAATCAGGGTAGAGTTCTGATTGAAGCTTTCCCCGCACTCTGAGCATATGTGGGCTTCTCTCCTGTGTGGATTCTCTGATGTGAGATGAGGGCTGAACGATGAATGAAGTGTTTCCCACACTCAGAGCATCCATGAGGTTTCTCACCTGTGTGGATTCTCCTATGTTTGATAAAGTTTGAGCTCTGATTGAAGCTTTTCCCGCATTCAGCGCATGTGTAAGGCGTCTCTCCTGTGTGGATTCTATGATGTGAGATGAGGTTGAACTATCAATGAAGCGTTTCCCACACTCAGAGCATTCATAAGGTTTCTCGCCCGTGTGGATTGTCTGATGTGTGGTAAGGTGTGGCCTCTGACTGAAGTGTTTCCCACACTCAGAGCATCCATAAGGTTTCTCACCTGTGTGGATTCTCCGATGTGTGATCAGGGCAGAGCTCCGAATGAAGCTTTTCCCGCACTCAGAGCACATGTAGGGTTTCTCTCCAGTGTGGGTTCTCCAATGTGTGAGAAGAGTTGAGCTCCGATTGAAGCTTTTCCCACACTTATGGCATCTGTAGCGTGTCTCTTCCAGGTTGATTCTCTT
Source organism: Mauremys reevesii (assembly GCF_016161935.1). Classification (NCBI taxonomy): domain Eukaryota; kingdom Metazoa; phylum Chordata; order Testudines; family Geoemydidae; genus Mauremys; species Mauremys reevesii. The sequence continues at coordinate 24,976,301 of NC_052639.1, forward strand.
GCATGTAATAAGGTCTGAGTGGCTACTGAAGTTTCCTCTGGCCTGTGCTGAGTCTCACAGGCTTTTGCTTTTTCTGGGAGTGCACAACTCCCGTAAACATTCCCTTTGGATCTTCCTGATAATGTTCCACGTGGTTCTACTTGTTCAGCATCTTCCTGCTGGGGTTTCTCCTCCTCATTCTCACTCACCATCCCATCACCTGATGGCAGATAGAGACAATCCAGACATAGGTCACTCCTATGCTGGAGAGAAAGGAATCTCAGAGAGAGGAATGGAAAAGGGATGAACAAACCAAAATATGTGCAGGAGAGATCAAACCTATCAGGATCTGATTTTTCCCAAATCCTTCCCCAGAGGAGAGAGGAAGTGATCAGTTTTGGTCTGTATCTTATGAGATCATTCAGGAGAAAGTGAGATTGGGGAGGGACCTGTTTCCAGTTGTCAGTCAGAATAGATGGGAAGCCTTGAGTGACATCTGCCATAATGGTTCCACATCTGCAGAGAACAATCCTGAACTTGGAGAGCTCACAAGGTCTTTGTAGGGTATTTGTATTTGTCCAATCTTCCACTTCTTGTAAGCTGTTTTTGTGTTTTCACTGTTAAGCCAAGCTGGTCGCCTGCCATATTTACTTTTCTTCCTACACATCGGGATGGTTTTGTTCCTGCAACCTCAATAAGGATTCTTTAAAATACTTTTAAAGTATTTCCTCGACTCCTTTCCCCGTCATGTTATTCTCCCAGGGGATCCTGCCCATCAGCATCCCGAGGGCGTCAAAGTCTGCTTTTCTGAAGTCCAGGGTCTCTCCTTTCTTCCTTGTGTCAGGATCCTGAACTCGACCATCTCATGGTCACTGCCTTCTAGGTTCCCATCCACTATTGCTTCCTCTACTATTATTTTCCTGAAGGGGTTTGATGTGGGGGTGCGGCGGGGCAGACCAGGGAAAAGGTGGGGTGGTGCTTTGGGGAAGAGGTGGAGTGGGGGAGGGGCCTGGGGCAGAGCAGGAGTTGAGCACCCACTGGCCAGAGGGGAAGTTGGTGCCTACTGAGGGGATGGACAAAGGACTGACAGACTCAGAGAAGATGAGGGTTGAAAAGGACTTCAGGAGGTATCCAGTCCAACCCCCTGCCCATGGCAGGACCAACACCAACTAAATCATCCCGGCCAGGGTTTTGTCAAGCCGGGCCTTCAAAACCTCTAAGGAAGGAGATTCCACCACCTCCCTAGGGAACCCATCCCAGTGCTTCACCACCCTCCTAGTGAAATAGTGTTTCCTAATATCCAACCTAGACCTCCCACACTGCAACTTGAGACCATTGCTCCTTGTTCTGTCATCTGCCACCACTGAGAACAGCTGAGCTCCATCCTCTTTGGACCCCCGCCCCCCTTTCAGGTAGCTGAAGGCTAGGGTTACCAGATATCCCGATTTTATAGGGATAGTCCCGATTTTTGGGTCCTTTTCTTGTATAGGCTCCTATTACCCCCCACCCCGTCCCGATTTTTCACATTTGCTGTCTGGTCACCCTATTGAAGGCTGCTATTAATTCCCCCCTCGCTGTCCTCTTCTGCAGACTAAATAAGCTCCAGCCCCCTGGTCATTTTCCTTGTCGTCAGCTGGACCCTCTCCAATTTGTCCACACCCTTTCTGTAGTGGGTTGGCCCCAAACCAGACGCAATACTCCAGATGTCCAGATATGGCCTCACCAGTGCCCAATAGAGTGGAATAATCACCTCCCTCGATCTGCTGGCAATGCTCCTACTAACGCAGCCCAATATGCCGCTAGGCTGCTTGGCAAGAAGTGCACACTGCTGACTCATAGCCGGCTTCTCGCCCACTGTAATCCTCAGCTCGTTGACCAGCCCCAGGGCTGACCCATGAGTCCGTGGGGGAGGGGTGGAGGAGAGGAGGCCACGGTGAGTGGTGAGGACCCCAGAGAGGGGGGTGCAGTGGAGGAGAGGGGGGACTCAGCCAGGCAGCAGTGGGCGATGGGGGATGGGAGAAGGGGGGAAGCAGATACAAGAGGAGATGGAGCACAGGCTGGGCACCAGGGCCCAGGCATCCAGGGCCTGGTTGGCGGCAGCTGTGCCAGGGGCCCCACCTATTTACCAACCGCCTGTGCTTCCACTGAGGGATCTCCAGAGTGTCAATGTTCCCGGAGCTCGCCTTCCTGACAGGCCTGAGCAACCAGAGCTTGTCCCTAGACCACTCCCAGCCTCCCTGGGAGCGTATGGACCCAAACAGGCTGGAGACAAGTTATCGCAGAAATCACTGGGGACTCGGGGAGCATCTTCAGCTGTGGAGGGTGACACACCCCACAGGAGCTGAATTTCTGACTCGGAGCTGAGCAGTGCAGGGTGGATGCACAGCACAGCTGTGAGGCTGTTTGATGCGATCGATGCACCCAAGTCGGTTTAGTGGGGGTCTAGTGAAGACCCACTAAATTGACAGCAGAGTGCTCTCCGGCGACTCTGGGACTACACCGGGAATGACAGGAGTAAGGTAAGTCTCCCGTCGGCCCAGCACAGCGTAGACACAGCAGTAAGTCGACCTAAGCTACCTCGAATCCAGCTGTGTTAGTCCCGTAGCTGGAGCAGCGTCACTTAGGACGACTTACTGCAGAAGGATGGACACAGCCTGAGGCCTGAGTTTCCACTGCAGTCTGGATGCTCAAACACCAGCTTGGCAACACAAGTCACCAAGCCCAGGCCATGCAGAGACAGGCTCAGTGTGCAATGTGGATACCCCTCAGACAAGCCCAGGAGTGTCACATGAGGAAATCAATCCTTTCGTTGAACTTCCTGGCAGAAGAGCCCAGTGATGGTGGAGCTCCCCGACCGTCAGTGACAAACACAGCGCTCCAGCAACTGAGCTCTAGGGCTCGCTGCTGAAAGAAAAGCTTCACGAGTGACAAAGGGCAAAGGGAGGTGCTGGTCTTTGGCCAAGGGCAGGGAGCCCACCCTCCAACACAGACCATTTCCTCGTTGTCTGTCTGTGCTGGGGCAGGAGCAATAACACGGCCTCCTGCTTTTGCTATTGCAGAGAGTTGGTTATGACGGTTTCCTCAAACACAGGGTGCGGAACAGGCCTCAGACCTGACTGGGTGTAAAGAAGAACTACGCAGCTAGACTGAGCCAGCTGGGAATTCAGATGTGCCCCTTTCCTGGAGGGATGGACTGACCTGTGAGGGGACTGGAACCGGAGCTACCAATGTTTAATTGCACTCGTTCAGCATCTTTCCTGTGAGTGCCGTCACTGTAGGTTAAATACTCCAGCCCCAGGCTCCCCGCCAGCTCTGGGCCAACAAGCTTTCCTTGTGATTGGATTCTGTACAGCAGGGGTGCAGGGAACCAACAGGTGCATCTGACTCCTTGGTGAGGTTTTGCGTGCAAGGTGTGTGTGTGAGTCTTTGTGTGTCGGAAGAATGAGTGTGGCACTGTCACTGAACTGAGAGAGGGCGACGGTGGTGGGAGAGAGACAGTGGAAGAATAAAGGGGCAGCGATGGGCATAACGATGATGATTGTGTTGTGTTTCATTCCTTAGATCTGGTGCCACTGCCTGTCCCTTTAGCCTTGTAGTTTACCAAGAGTAAAACTAAATATCTGTTCAGATACAAGGGAGTGTCTGTGTCCATTCCTGTTAGCTGCACAGGGGTTTGACGTTGCTGCTTTCAATCCTCCGGCTCTGCTGGGATAAGGAACAATTCAGGCCGTGACTGAACTGAAGGAGGGAGATGATTTTCTGACAGGAGGGACGGCGCCTCTCAAAGGTGTTTGGCAGGCAGCCTCCTTCGCAGGTCTGAACCGACAACACCCAGTTGAAAAGGGACCCTCCCCAGCCCTCCTCAGCCTGGTGAAAACGAGCGAGTGAGTGAGCGTGGGGGAGAGCGAGCGACGGAGGGAGATGGATTGAGCGGGCCGGGACCTCGGTGAAGGGGCGGGATGAGGGTGTTCGGTTTTGTGGGGTCAGAAAGTTGGCAACCCCAGATCCAGGGGAAACAAATCAAACACCCAACGAGTCTGGCCAGGGGCAGGACATCAGCTTTGAGGGGAGGGGTGGGTGTGGCAGTGAAATCACAAAGGCCTTTTGCAGGACCTCGGCCTATTGGGCAAAGGTGGTGGGGAGGGGGTGACCTCACAGAGAGACCCCGACATCAGCCGGGCAGGACAGAGGCGCAGGGCCAGGCCAGTCTCTGAGACCTCCCGGCTTTGCTGCCGCAAGTCTCCTTCGCGAGGTCTCTCCTCGAGGGCTGAGAGAGAATTAGGATTCAGAGTTGTGAGCATGAGGAGGAACCTCTGTGGAGTTTTCTCCTTTCCTCCCACTGATTGTGCCGAAAACAAACTTCCCTTTGAGAAGGTAAGAGGCTCAGAGAGGTTTGGAACCTGTTCAGTCTGATCCACCTGGCGCAGGCAGCATTCTAGGCCCAGACAGCGCTGGCTTCAGGTGGCAGAATTTGATTTCCTCCCTAGGTTTTGATGATTGGAATCCCTGGGGACATTGGGGTGTATCCTTTTTGGTTTATCTTTTCCTCTTTCCTCCCTCCTCTTCTCTTGCTTCTTTTTTCCCTTTTCCAGCTTCCCTCCCTCTACCTAGGAGGGACGGGTCTGGAGTGCGGGCAAGGGAGGGGTATTGCTCTCATTGCGGGAGGTCCTCACCAAGAGGTGGGTCTGGGTCTGAGAGTGATCCCCTCTGATGGTGTCCTGGGCCGTCCTTTGGGACATCTGGTGAGACCCCTCAGCCTCCTGCCCCTCAGAGTCTCAGTGCTGATTGGCTGAGCAGGGGGCTATCGACACCAAGGAGACAGGTCAGTTTGGTCTCTTTTCAAATCAGGCAAATAAGTCACAACCAATCCAATGTATGGAATAAATCTTGCTGCTTCTCTCCATTAATTGTCTCTTGGCAGGTCTTGATTTTCAATAATGTCCTAGGTCTTCTAAAATACTTGCTGAATAATTACTATGAACCACTGTTGGTCTCTAGCTCACTTGAGGGCACTTTATTCTGATCACTCAGTGTGTGAAATTCAAGATGTGAGAGAGAGGCAGAAAGCCAGGAGCAGTGTTTCCTCTAATTTGTTATGTCCATGTGTGGAATGAATTTTGTTTTGGGCACAAATATGGAGGTGAGGTGTGACACATCACCTGCATATTGCGCTTCTTACAAAATTCATTCTGCACATGGATGGTGTGTGGCAGGGGTGAGGCTGAAAGGTTTGGAGTGTGGGCGAGGCTCGGGGGGGGGGGGTTGGGGCGCCGTGCTGGGAGGGCTCCGGCTGGGGGTGCAGGCTCTGGAGTGGGGCTAGCGATGAGGGTCTCAGCATTGGAGCAGAGGGTAGGGGCGCAGGGGGTGAGGGCTCTGGGGTGGGGCTGGGAATGAGGAGATTGGGGAGCAGGTTGCCCCAGGGAGAAAGAACTGCCCCCTCCAGCCCTCTCTCCCCACACCAGCACAGGGCCAGATGAGAGGGCACCTGTCTCCAAGCCGCAGCAGTGCCGGTGGGGCTGGGTTGGGACTGAGGGAGGCGACAGGATTTATTTTTCCGAAGTCAAAAGGGGGAAGGGATGGAGTTATGCTTCATTTTTTACCTCATAAACTTATTCCTGTCTAACCTACAGGACACTATGGGAATAAGACACTATGTCATGTGGTGACATCACAAGAGCAGAGGATGTGAGAACTACAGCAACTGAGAGGGTGGGGGATTTAGAGTCGGATTGTTTCAAATGCTGCATTTGTCGGCTGACATTTAACAGCAACGCTTAGCTAACACAATGGAGAAAGGAATTCTCTGCTAAAGATTCAACTTGCCCCTTTGGCCAACTCTGCCCCTTCCCTGACCGGAGTGTGCTCAGAACAGCCCCACCTTCCCCCGCACACACACACACACACACAAGCCCACAGCTGGGCACCCAGCACAAAGCCAGGGAAGTGGTTGCTTGGCTCGTTTTACTTTTTGCTTTGCAGAAGGTTTTTTCAAAAGCATTTTCTGCTCCTGTTCCCCATGGTGAGGAAGCAGATGGTTGTGGGGAAGGGAACCTGAGAGCGGTGGAGCCGGGGCAGTGGGGAGTTGGGGAGGCTGAGGAGGGCAACAGGAGGCTGGAGGTGACTGGGGCGATGGGGAAAGGGAACAGTTTGGAGGAGGCTGAAGGGGAGATGGGGAACGGGACATTTGGGGGCTAAAGGGGGCAATTGGGGCAGTTGTGGGAGGCTGAAGAGGGTGATGGGGGAAGTTGGGGGAGGCTAAAGGTGCAATGGGGGAAGTTGGGGGAGGCTAAAGGGAGCAATGGGGGAAGTTGGGGGAGGCTGAAGGGGGCAATGGGTTGAAGGAGGCCGGGGCAGAGAGGCTGTTGGGGGGCTGCTCGTCCCCACGGGAGGGGAGGAGGAAGAGGAGCTGCCCTTCTTTCTGAAGCTGTTTCCTGTTAGATCTTGCAACGTCACTGTTCCTGAGCAGGGTCCTGTGATGAAAAGGAAACTAGAGAGATTCGTGGTCCTGCTTTCAGCAGGGGGTTAGGCTGGATGACCTCCTGGGGTCTCTTCCAACCCTAATTGTCTAGGATTCTGTGTTTCTGTGGAGGACAGGTCCATCAATGGCTGTTGGCCAGGGTGGGCAGGGATGGTGCCCCTAACCTCTGTCTGTCAGAAGCTGGGAATTGGGCGACAGGGGATGGCTCCCTGGATGGTTCCTGTCTGTTCATTCCCTCTGGGGCACCTGGCACTGGCCGCTATCGGCCGACAGGACACTGGGCTAGATGGAGCTTTGGTGTGACCCAGTCTGGCCGGTCTTCCCTTCTAATGCTCTTCTCACATGCTCAGTAACAGCTGCAAGCTGCTGCCCTCACGCGCCATCAGAATCTGCTCCCTGCAATCAAAGGCCAGAAAATCCCCCTGAAGGGGGGAATCGGAGGGGCGGGATGGGCAGATGGACAAAACTGGGAGAGGATCAGGGGTTCAGACGGGGGCTGCCCTGCCAGGTAGGTGCAGAAGGGAAAACCCCCAGCTAGAGGGAGGCAGAGGGGATAGAAGTCCCCACAGATGGGGTGAGCCGGCAGCAGCAGTTCCAAACCAGGGTGTGGTGGATGGTAGAGGGACTCGTGTTCCTTGCAGGATGGTCCATCTCAGCCCCCCCTCCCCAGGGCTGTGGTGTTAAAGGCCCCGAGCGGCCCAGTGCCCAGGCTCCACCGCTCTGCTCTAGCTGAAATGGTGACTGAGCTGCCAAGGGAGATGTGATTTAGGGAAATAGTTTAAACCTCCCTCCCCCCATCCCCTCATCATAAAGCAAACTGATACTTTTAGACGTGTTTACGCCGTTTCAAAGAATTCCTGGCCAGTTTCCGTCTCGGTAACATGTCTGCTTGGAGCCTCAGAGTAGCTCAAGATTTGTCTTATCTGCTGCTCTGATTGCCTGAGTTAGTCTCCCTGTCCTGAGCTCCTGGAGTTCTGCACCTTTTCATTGTTTATTTCTAGCAATGGTATTTGGATGACAGTGTCCAGTAGTTCAGGCACCCAGCTGAGAGGCAGGAATTAGGACACACCGGGGAGCTGATCCCCCTGCCCCACTCGCGCTCATTAGTTAGCCCCAATGAACCCCCTTCAAAGGGAGAGCTGGACAGAGCCCCACCACGGCACACTGCTTCGTGCACTGACCTGAAACATGGGGGACCCTGGTTCAAATCCTTTCTCCCTTGTGGACAGTGGCGGGGGGCGGAGGTGATGCTGGCAGCCCCAGCTCATGCCTGTGGCCTCAGGCCTCCCTGAGGCACAGATCTAGCCCAAAGGCAGACTTGCCTAGGTGGCAGGATAGCCCCGAGTGCCCAAGGGGACTGTCTGTGACTCCCTGCTCAGGCTGTTCGTGTGCCTGGGGAGTTCGCTCTCGGGGGGTGGAAGCTCCCAGTCCCCATGGGGGGTGCCCTGGTGTGTAACAGTCTGCCGTGAGCTTGGTACTCACGTCCCTGAGCTACTCTCTGCAGCTGGACAGAGGGAATTGAACCTGGATCTCCCACATGGCAGGTGGGTGCTGGGAGCACAGTGTCGGATTGTTTTGCATAAGAGTGTGAGAAACTGACATGCAAGTTTCAAGGATGAAGCTAGTTCTTATCTGCTGGGAGGCAATAACAGGATAATAAATTAGAGGGTTGGCCAGGATGTTAATTAGCCAATGAAGTTACAGCTGTGCCTGTCTGCACCTTATTAACCAATTAGCAATTGCTTGATTGCCTGCATTAATTGTATAAATGAAATATGCTGGAGAGAAATAAATGACTTAGCTGCCAATCAAACTGACTGAAGAGCTTTGTTCATGCCCGCTTGAGAGGCACCGAGACGCAACAAATGGTGACCCCGACGTGATTCGTATTGAATCATGATAGTGTCGGGAGCCTGAGCCCAGAGGCGAACGGCCAGGAGCCTGAGCCCAGAGGCGGGGAGTGCCTATCCGACGTGATTCGTATCGAATGCTGAAAGTGTCGGTGGCCTAGTCTCGGTGGCCTGTTCCAGGCGGAAGAGCCGCGGCGGGGAGTGCTGGAGAAGGGCCAGCCCCCGGGCGTCCAAAGGAGAGGCACATCTGAGCTCAGAGGTGAGCGGCTAATATGGGAACCGTTGCATCAGCGGAAGAAGAAAAGCGGCTATAAGCCGGAGGAAAGTGGCTACAAGCCAGAAGCCAGGGGAAGGCGGCTATAAGCCGCGGAGGAAAGGGCAAAGCAGCTAACGTGAGTACTGCTGTATCAGCTGAAGAAAAGATAACACAGAATGGGACTTTTCGTTAAATCAAATACAGTCTTTGATAAAACTGTTTGGGAGCGGCTAGGCTCCGAGCTTTGGGAGTCGGTGACTCAGGGCGATAAGGAAGCTTTCTCCCTGAGTCAAGTATGGAGTAAAACAAGGAAGAAAATACAGAAGCCTTTATTGCACATTATGAACCGACAGGGGGAAAAGATTTCCCCTGCTGCACTGATTTACTTATTAAGAAGAGAGGGGGAGTTGGGGAGGCTCCTCCTGACCGGCCTTCGGGCACAGGACGAGGAGGTGCTCCGCTGGAAGCGAGCCCTGGACGGGAAAACTTTGGAGTGCACGGCGCAGGCAGAGGCTCGTGCCGTGGCCCCGGAGGTCGTTCGGACCTACAAGCAAGTAAGTTGTTTTGGCAGCAGCCCGGAGAAGGCGTCCCACGCTGGCTGGTCTGAGGCGGGGACAGTGCCGGGAAAACCGTTATGCTTCTTCAGTATGAGCAGCAACAGCTGGGTGTTCTGACACAGGATTTACAGATTAAAAGAAGCCAAGCAGGAAAGAAAAGGAACAGGATGATTTAATCGAAGAAAAGCTCATTCTTTTCTCGCCCCAGTCAAGGACACTAAGACTTGGCGAACAGCCCAGACTAAAGAGAGCTTGACTGGGCCCAAAAAAGCTAATGAGAGCTGCAAAATCCTGCCAGGCACTAACGGACTGTGTTAGCTGTCTCCTTTTACAGGTATGGAAGAGCTGCCCAAAGATCCTAGCAGCCCTGCCATTTTTGCAACCAGGAGACTGACTGCTGGGACCCATGATTTTATTGCAAAAGACCCCTTCACATCAGGAGAATTTTTCTACTGATGATTGGCCTAATTATTTTTTAGTTCCATTGTGCTTTTAAACAGCAGGAAAAAAGGACAAGGTAACGTGCTGGCTAATTTCTCCCTTGTCCGCTGCAGCCCCCACGTCCTGATTATTTCCCCCGTAGAAGCTGAACCACGACGGTGGTGGAAAGAAGAAAAAACACTCACTTTGTTGATATTGCCAAAGACCAGAAATTCCTGACTAAAAAGACATTGAGAACTGACCCTGGTGAAGAAATAAAGAATTGTACACTGGCAGGAAGAAATTTGGGACTCCTGCTGAGAAATGTGATGTTAATTGGATTTTGGGACTTATTCTACAGGCTGCGCCCTGTGTTTTGGATAAAATTTTTAGCATATATTGCTCTCCCTAATTGGATTGTAATGATATTACCCCCGCCCCCATTACTACCCCGGTTTTTTAGAGTTTAATTGTTTTTGTTTTAAAGTTTGAGAAAACTCAGCCAAAAGGTTTGTTGAGTATTCTCAAGGAGAGGAGTTATGGTGTTATTAGGCATGAATTTAGGTAATTTGGGAGAATGGCTTTGAATTTATGTGACCCTAAGAATTTTTATGTAAAGTGTTTTTGTTAGTCTGTTTAGACTTTTTGTTAATTTTGTGTTATGTGCTGATTATTGGTCGTTGTAGACTGCTTGATATTAGATGTAGCCAATATTATAATAGATAGTTTGAATGCAGATGTTGTAATTAAAGTTATGCATGAATATGTAGCCCCCACGGTGGGAAAGTACAGATAATTGTTTGTAGTAGAGATTAGAAGGGTGGGGTTAGTTATGAAGTACACCCTTTTAGCTAATTGATTGTGGAATAAGGGAGGACTCGGGTAGTCTTGTAAGTAAAAATGTTTTAGGGAAAGGGCCATGCATGTGAAAAGTGTGTGTATCAGACAAAGAACCAATCAGCAGCAATGTAATGTTGGTGTGTCTGACGTTTGCTAATATGGAGAAGCCTATATAATATGATGCATTGTAAATAATAAATGATTCAGCTTGCAATCATATTGGTTGTTGTGCTTTATCCGGCCTGCATGCAACGCAACAGCACAGGACCTATCTGTGAGAGAGGGGCAGGGCTAGGACACCTCCCCGTTGTCAGTGTCTCCCTGGGCGGGCTTGGCTGGCTCCCTGCCTGGGGAGCTGGTGGTTGTGAGTTGTGCTGTAAGGTGCCTGTGTCGCCCGTGCATCGTACAGGGAGTTCAGGCCCCTAACTCCGCTTAGTGGATCACTGGGTTGTTCCTGTAAAAGCAGCAAAGAATCCTGTGGCACCTTATAGACTAACAGACGTTTTTGCAGCATGAGCTTTCGTGGGTGAAACAACAATTCGGTTGTTCCTGGATTTTCTCGCTGCTGAAACCAGGTCCTGTGACGCTCAGCACAGCCCCCCCTCAGTCCCGTCACGGGGTGTAGCCAGTCCGGTCTCTGCAGAGCCCAGCTGAGCAATGCCTGATTGACATGGGTGTGCACAGGAGAAGAGACAGAGCACAGGCTGGAAAGTGACACATCACAGCAAAGCCCAAACGCTCCTCCTAGGGGCACGATATTCCCTGTGGGTGCTGGGGGGACACGCTGTGATGGGATCCGCTGTGCCCCCGAACCCTCTCCAGCCTGGGCTGTCTCCCACAATGCCCTGCTACTGACCAGCAGCAACCCCTCCAGGCGCTGTTATCCCTCGGCACAACGGCATGTGGAGCGGCTTGATTGCATGGATGCTCCCGGAGCCACTCGTGAATACCACAGTGAGGTGCCCGCCAGATCCCCCCAGCTCCCAGCACTGCGCCTCAGGAATATGCTGTGTGTGTTAGTAATTGGTTCCCCACTTCCCCACTGGAAGGTGGAGCTACACCAGGAACGTGGGGTCTGTGGTGTCGTGGTTTGGGTGGGTTATTGGAAGAGCGGGGAGGACTAGTCTATGACATCAGCCTGCGATTTGCCTTGCCTGCCCGGCTTGCGCTTTTGGCTTCACTTTTGGTTTTTGATTTTTTTCCTCCACTGTCATCAGTTCATCCCTTCCCCACTGAACTGCCCAGTGCCTGGCTTGGAGGTGGAGGCAGGAGGAGAGAGACAAGAGTGAGATTTCAGCATCTCCAGTAGCCCCAACAAACACTGTGGGGTTTTAATTCATAGCTGTTGTCGGTCTGGGGGAGACCCTGGTGCACCAGCGGGGGAGGGTGTCTGATGGGGTTGGTGGTCTGGCTGGGGGCAGACATTGCATCCCCTTTCCCACTGCTAATTGAATGAGGAGACAGATGTCCCTGTGGAGCAGATAAGAGCCTCAGAGAGGTTTCATGTTGTTGTTTCATGTTGTCCTAGGTTTCCTTCCTATGGACTGCATCACCAAGTGGATTGTGCTGCTTCTCTGCATTAATTGTCTCTGAGCAGTTCATAATTCTCTCTAACATTGCAGTTCTCCTAAAATACTGGCTGAATAATTACTGTGCACACTTGTTGGACTGGAGCTCATCTAAGAGCACTTTATTGAGGTCATTCAATGTATGAATTTCAAGATCCGATGGTTAATTTAAAAATCAGGTCTCTGGGGGTCCTATTCCCAATTCAGCCATTGACTGGCTTTGTGACCTAAGACAAGTCAATTCTCCTTTCTCAGCCTGAGCGTCTCCCTCTTTCAAGTAGGGATAATAATGATCCGCTCCTACCTACCTCAACACACTCACTCTTCCCCAACACACACACTGTCTCTCCCCACACACAAACAGTCTCCACACTGCAGCTGAAAAGCAGCTGGCAATCTAGTAGGATGACCCTGGAACAATGGGATAGAGAAACCTGCATCACTGAAAGTGCAGCCACAAAGACACCACACACCAGCTTCCCCTAGCTGGCAAGTATCACACATCCACAGAAAGATCCCTATGGTATCGTAGGCCAGCTTCCTAAGGCCTCAGCCTCAACCACTTAACATAGGGGCCTTTCTACACTCTGGTTCTGTTCTAACGGAAGGATCATTTCCAATTGTTCGCTCAGACCAGCTTACCCAGCACCCTCACTGCTGTGCAGCTCTGTATGTGTGGCCATGGCTGAACAGCAAGAATTCCTGCCCATTTCCCTTCTGGCTGGAGCATGCTTAGAGTGTGTTTGTGGTTAATGATGTTGCTGTACATTGTTTGCTTCCTGCCTTGGTAATTCAGACAGTCCCTTTTCCCAACATATCTCCAGCACATCAGTCCCTGGCTGAGTCTCCTGGGCAGTGGAAAACATCCCTTGTTTGGTGCTGCCAAGGGGATCGTGCAGAGCTGAGATGTCTCTCGGCTTGGATCAAAGGGGAATGTTGGATGGAATATATCACACAACCCTCCCTGCTCCCCAGAGCCCCATGGGGAGAATGTAGAGAAGGGGGAGTCATTCCTCCCCTGCACTCCCAGAAGAGTTGCTAGGACTCCTTCCTGCCAGCTACTCACCCCTGGATTCATGCTTAGCTCCTAAGATCTTTCTGCTCCAAAGGCTCCATAGTCCTGGGGTGGGGAGGGTGTCACTGCACAGTCTGAAACACAAGGGAGGTTTCTGGAATTGAAGGAAGGAGCAGAAAACGGAGAGGAAAGAAACAGAGAGAAAACGCCTCATCTCTCGCCCCTCCCCCTGCCTCCCCCATCAAGAAATGTTACCAAGGACCAGCGTCAGGGGAAATGGTGCCCTGGGCAAAACTTGTACTTTGGCAAAGTTCTTGGTTCAGGCTTGTAGCAGTGATGGAATAAACTGCAGGTTCAAATCAAGTCTCTGGAGTACATCCACAACTGGGATGGGCCATTCAGTCCTTTGTACAGAGCTTCAGTTTGTAGCCAAGTCCTCCAGAGGTAGGAAGCAGGACTGAAGACAAGATGGAGATGAGGCGTCAGTCTTTTATAGTCTCTTGCCATGTGGTCTTTGCTTTCTTTGTCCCAAGGACACTCTATCCAGCACACGACATAGAAAAACCTTAGATTTCTGTCCATAGGCAGGTCCCTGCACACCTTGCTGAGCCACAAGGCATATCTGCCTTCGCTAAATGGGTCAATTGTGTAGCTGATGGTCCTTAATGGGCCATCAAGCAGGCTAGGCAGAGCTGACACCAATTTGTCTGGCTGGGGTGTTCCCCAGAAGCATAGCACAAGTTTGAAATACAGGCAGCATAGAGCCAATATTCATAATGTCAACTACAAAAATGATACATATCTAGAGATAGCATAATTATAATCAGCCAATCATAACCTCTCCATAGACCCTTTATGTGACCACCTTTATACAATATTGGCTGCAAATATAGAACAGTGGTGGCAACGGTGATCTATACAGTTACAGATTATGTCAAGAACGTCACAGGAGGTGACATGGTATCAGCGAGACTGATACTGGAATACTGCCTCCAGTTTTGGTGTCCTCATTTGAAAAAGATGGTGTGAAATTGGAGCTGAGACAGCAAAGAGCCACCAAATGTTCTGAGGGCTGGAGAAAAATGCCTTCTAGTGAGCTATTGAAAGAGCTCAACCTGTTTAGCTTCTCAAAAGAAGATTGAAAGGTGACTTCATTGAAATGTTGAAGTGCCTTACTGGAGAGAAAAGATTGGCTATTAAAGGGCTCTTTAATGTAGCAGAGAAAGGCATAAAAAAAGCCAATGGCTGGAAGGTGAAAAGAGACAAATTCATATTACAATTAAGGCACAAATATTCAACAGCGAGGATGATTCACCACAGGAACAAGCTACCAAGGAAAGTGGTGCATTCTCCATCTCGTGACGTCATTTCATGATGACTGGATGCCTTTCTGGAATGTGTTTACCCCAAAAGTAGCTAGTGTGTCATACAGGAGGCCTGTGATATGCAGGGGTCAGATTAGATGCTCTAATGGTCTCTTGTGGCAATAAAGTCGACTAGTTTCTTTAGAACTGAGTGTAGCATTGGGAGCAGCGTCTGATGTTTTCCTGTCTATCCGGCTTGCTTCCTAGAACGAATGCTCCTTGAGTGGGGTGATCCACAGGGAGTAGCTCAAACCTTCAAAGTGCCTGGCCAGGGGCAGGACATTAGCCCAGCAAGGGAGGGTGTGGCAGTGACATCACAAAGGCCTTTTGCAGGACCTCAGACTATTGGTCAAAGGCGGTGGGGAGGTGGTGACCTCACAGAGAGATGCTGACATCAGCCAGGCAGGACAGGGGCGAGGGGCCAGGGAAACCTCAGAGACCCTGTGGCTTTGCTTCAGCAAGTCTCCTTCTCCAGGTCTCTCTTTGAGGACTGGGGGAATATTGGGGTTCACTTACCTGAGCGCCAGGAGGAACCTCTTTCGAGTTTTCTCCTTCCCTTTTAGTGATTTTACTTGAAAACAGCCGACCCTGTTTAGAAGGTAAGAGCCTCCTCGAGGTTTGAAACTGTTCAGTCTGATCCATCTGGTGACAGTTGAATTCATGGAAAACATGATCTTAAGGAGGCAGTATTTTATTCCAAACCTGGCATCTTGTCCCTTAGAATCACTGAGGACATTAGGGTTTGTCCATACATAAGAACATAAGAAAGGCCGTGCAGGTCAGACCAAAGGTCCATCTAGCCCAGTATCTGTCTACCGACAGTGGCCAATGCCAGGTGCCCCTGAGGGAGTGAACCTAACAGGCAATGATCAAGTGATCTCTCTCCTGCCATCCATCTCCATCCTCTGACGAACAGAGGCTAGGGACACCATTCTTACCCATCCTTGACTGGAGATTTGTAATGGGAATCACTAGGAGAGGAATGATCCTGGGGAAGTCAATGCCCAGCCTCCCAACCCTGCTCCTTTGGCCTTGTTTAATGAACAGATGAAAGATAAGAGCGTTGTACTCAATACGTTCAGTGTCCATACAATCTCGGTGCACACTGGATTTGAAAGTTGTCCTTCTTCATCCACGAGTGTCCATTTGAAATCAGAGGATTTATAATGCCCCATGGGCTACTTCCCTGTGATACACAGGGTCACACACATCGTGGTGAATAGGACAGATGACTAAGTAATCACAGTGGGTTTCACCCCCGTGGGATCACCTGTAAGGATTTTTCCTTCCTTTAAAGAGGGCAGGACCCAAACCCCATTCAGAAGACATGGGGAATCTTACAGTAAATTCTTCCCACATAGTCCCCTTTGTAAAGCCCATCTATCGGAGCTTCCCTTAGCACAAGAAAAAAAGGACACGCAGTGGTAACCACACAAACAAGACTTTATTTCCTATGGGGAAAAGGGCTAGGATAGGACAGAGAAGGGGCAGATTAACAAAACTTTAACTCTGGAAATGCTCCACTCTCCCAAACAGTTACACCCCTGAGGTAATGTTGATGTTCTCTCTCTTCTCTTGCAAGGACAGTGGTGGATGGCTGCTGCTCTCTTGACATTGGACATCAGGGACGGACTTCGATGAGGGACATAGGAACGGGTGAGTAGACCTAACTAAAACCCCTCCCTATCCCTCTTTGCGTCGTCTCTGCCTGGATGTTAGACCCTATCTACGCGGATTCAATCCGTGCGTGGGAGTGTGCTTCCCACCCAAAATAATAGAGCACATGGGAAAAGGTCACCACATTCTTTTCCCAAGTCCAAGATGGCCACCTTATAGATAACGCAAAGGTACATGCCTTTCTTCCCTTCTTTTACTAAAATTTGGCAGGGCAACTAGCATTTTACAACCTGGAGACTGGATTTGACCGATCAGGGGATGTTCTGGGACAGGGTGACCCATCCAGAAGGGGTTGTGTATCCTCTGAGAACTCCTCCCCTGTCCTCTACCAATTGAAGTGGGTGTCAGCCCTGTAGGACCACCCGAGAGGGGATTTGACCAAACACGGAAGTAATGTGGCGGAGTGACCTGCCCGCAACAGGATCACATGGGCCATCTAAAAAGCCCTCACACCACCCTCTACCAATTGGCGACGGTTTCAACCCACCTTGGGCCATCACAGAAGGGAAACATGTACCAATCAGAACAGATATAGCCCGAAGGTCGAGGCCATGATTTCTGCAAAACACATCCTTGGAACGAGACGGCCTCTTCCCCGCAGTGTTGGGTTGCGACTTCCAGGACGATGCTGCCAGTCACGCAAACATGGAGCTCCGGAGATCGGCGGCTTCTGGCCTAGGCCTTCGGGCACTACCTATTCTGATCGGTACGTTTCCCTTCTGGGATGGCCTAAGGGATGAGTGTGAAACCCTGATCGATTAGCAGAGGACGGTGGGGGGATTTCATGGAGGGGTGATGGGCCCCTCTTATGGGCAGGTCACCCCACCATGGCACTTTCACCTATCTGGTGAAATCCCCTCTCTGGTTGGTCCAAAGGGGATGAGGCCCACCCCAACTGGGGTGAGTCCTTGGAGGGATGACATGACCCACTTCCGGATGGGTCACTCTGCCCCAGAACTTTCCCCCGTTGCTCAGATCCATTCCTGAGGTAGATCGATGGCGATAAAATACCCCCAGATTGGGGGAGGAGTGGGAGGAGCTCTTAGAGGGGTCACATGCCACTCCTTGCTTCTGCTCACGTTTGCATCTTGACCCCGAAAGTCTTATGTCATGGGGTCATTCTCCTGGTGACAGACGAGTGATGCCTTAGGGGTGAAGGGGCGAGGTCCCTTGGCTGGAACCAAATAACTGCCCTTAGCCTCAGTGTGGTTTGACCTAATGGCCACAGTCAAAATGGCTGCCCTCCCCCTCAGGGCTGTGTGGCCCAACGACCAGAGTCCGTGCGGCCGCCCTCCCCCTCAGGGCTGTGTGGCCCAGAGACCAGAGTCCGTGTGGCCGCCCGCTCCGTCGGGGCTGTGGGGCCCAATGACCAGAGTCCGTATGGCCGCCCGCTCCGTCGGGGCTGCGTGGCCCAACGACCAGAGGCCGTGGGGCCGCCCGCGCCCTCGGGGCTGTGGGGCCCAATGACCAGAGTCCGTGTGGCCGCCCTCTCCGTCGGGGCTGTGTGGCCCAGAGAACAGAGTCCGTGCGGCCGCCCTCTCCGGCGGGGCTGTGGGGCCAGAGACCAGAGTCCGTACAGCCGCCCTCTCCGTCGGGGCTGTGTGGCCCAACGACCAGAGTCCGTGCGGCCGCCCTCTCCGTCGGGGCTGTGTGGCCCAACGACCAGAGTCCGTGTGGCCGCCCTCTCCGTCGGGGCTGCGTGGCCCAACGACCAGAGTCCGTGCGGCTGCCCTCTCCGTCGGGGCCGTGTGACCCAACGACCAGAGTCCGTGTGGCCGCCCTCTCCGTCGGGGCTGTGTGGCCCAACGACCAGAGTCCGTGCGGCCGCCCTCTCCGTCGGGGCTGCGTGGCCCAACGACCAGAGTCCGTGCGGCCGCCCTCTCCGTCGGGGCCGTGTGACCCAACGACCAGAGTCCGTGCGGCCGCCCTCTCCGTCGGGGCCGTGTGACCCAACGACCAGAGTCCGTGCGGCCGCCCTCTCCGTCGGGGCCGTGTGACCCAACGACCAGAGTCCGTGCGGCCGCCCTCTCCGTCGGGGCCGTGTGACCCAACGACCAGAGTCCGTGTGGCCGCTCTCTCCGTCGGGTCTGTGTGGCCCAACGACCAGAGTCCGTGTGGCTGCCCGCTCCGTCGGGGCTGTGTGGCCCAACGACCAGAGTCCGTGCGGCCGCCCGCTCCGTCGGGGCTGTGGGGCCCAACGACCAGAGTCCGTGTGGCCGCCCTCTCCGTCGGGGCTGCGTGGCCCAACGACCAGAGTCCGTGCGGCCGCCCTCTCCGTCGGGGCTGTGTGGCCCAACGACCAGAGTCCGTGCGGCCGCCCTCTCCGTCGGGGCTGTGGGGCCCAACGACCAGAGTCCGTGCGGCCGCCCGCTCCGTCGGGGCTGTGGGGCCAGAGACCAGAGTCCGTGCGGCCGCCCTCCCTCTCTGTCGGGGCTGTGTGGCCCAACGACCAGAGTCCGTGCGGCCGCCCTCCCTCTCCGGCAGGGCTGTGTGGCCCAGAGACCAGTGTCCGTGCCGCTATCCTGTCTCTCACGCCTGTGTGGCCCGATGGCTCCAGACAATATGGCTGCTCTCTCCCTCAGTGCTGTGTGGCCCAACGGGCAGAGTCAATATCGCTGCCCTTCAGCACAGGGCTGTCTGGCTGAGAGTTCAGAGACAAGATGGCCGCCCCTCCTCTTGGGGCTGTGCAGTCTAGTGGCACATTGGGGAGGTGGGCTGCCACCCAAGGATGGATGGTGGCCGGGGTAGGGGGACCCAGGCCCTTGTTACTCCCCCCCCGGGTCCTACCCCAGGGCCTTGTCCATGGCCAATGTGTTCGGCACTGAGTCAGTGGGGATCCAGCCAGAACATCTGACGTCAGTCACCATGGCGATGGCTAGTTCTCCCAGGTTACTTCCTACGAGATGTCTCTAGGACATGGGCTGGGGGTCTCTGGGCTCCCGGCGTGGGAATCTCCCAGAGACTCCGAGCTCCCTTGCACGTCTGCAGGCACCCGGGGATGGGGTTGGGTCTCGGCACCTTGGGGCTCTGCAGTCAGGGGCATCAGCTGCTTCTGGACTGGAGCCTACAATGTGCATCCTCCATTTTCGGCATCTGCCTAGACCGAGCTGAGCTGCTCCCTTTCACACTGGTGCTCCAGTTGTAGCATGTCCGGCAGGGCTGGGGAGGGGCTTGGCTTCCGCCGCCTAGACTGTGAGGTTATGTGTGACTGGTGCACCCCGGCTCATCGTGCTCTGCCTCTTCTCTCTCCTCCTTCCCATGCAGCAGCTGCTTTGCCGTCTCCCAAGAGATGTGATCAGTGGTGGGCCTGGTTGGCTCCTGTTAGCCTCTAGATGTCTGTAAGAGGGAGAAAGGGCAGGAACACAAATCAGAAGAACAAAACCTTCCAGCAGGGTAGTTTTCCACAGCACAAAACCACCACACTTTGCTAATGCTCCTTTGTAACTTCCCTGAGAGCTGGCATTGCGTAAAGAGAGCACCCAACCCCCCACAACCTCCGCTACCCTGTGGGCTGGCAATGGATAGAGGGAGTCTGGGAGACTTTCTCCTCTCTCCGCCTGGCTCTGATGACTGAGGGAATCACATGCGAGAAGCTCTGTGAATGTAGGGCTCTGTGCAGTGGGGAGAGATGTCAGACATGGAGCCCAAAGGTGGGGTTGTCCTGACTCTGCAGTAACTTCATTACAGTGAGAGAGATTTCAGAGTTCAGCTACAGGGTTCTGCCCTGTAACCGTGTGTGGGGCTGGGGCAGAAGTGGGGCAGTGATGCACTCATGAAAGGAGTAGGGCTAAGGGGGGCCCCGTGGTACAGCCGCTAAAGCCCCTGTGTGCTGCGTTCCAGCCGGGCCGGCTCTGCCTGGCTGGGGTGGGGCGAGGCGGCTCCACGCGCTGCCGTTCCTCTCCGCCCCCCCCCGGCCATTTGGGGATTTAGTTGGGGATCGGTCCTGCGTTGAGGAGGGGGTTGGACTAGATGACCTCCTGAGGTCCCTTCCAACCCTGCTAGTGATACTCTATGAGCTGCTCTTGCCTGTAGGCTCCGCCCCCTACAGCTCCTGTTGGCTGCGAATCATTAATCCCACCCTGGCCCTGCCCCTAGCTGCTCCTCACTCCAGCTCCAACCCTCGGCTCGACCTCCACTAGGCCCCACCACCCGGCTCCAGCCACTGGGCCCAACTGTCCATGCTCTGGTGTCTGACACCAGCGATATGTAGGAGTCGTTCACCTCCGGGCTTTCCATGCGTATGGCCCTGACTTTGTCAGCTCTGGTTTTCATCTGCCATTGTGCTGCCCCGTCACATGGCTTTATTAGATCCCTTTCAACTTCTTCAAAGTCTTCTCTACGCCTCACTGACCTACACAATTGTCTGTCATCTGCCAATATCCACCTCGTTGTTCAGTCCCTGTTCCAAAGACGCTGTTGTACGTACCATAGCAGGACAAAGAGGTCTTCTGTGTCGGTCCCGGTTCCCTAGTCGAATGCGGAACCCGACACGAGATTTCCAAGCTTCTGCAGCCATTTGTAATGTCTATTGAGGATGTGCCCTGTGGTCCTGTCACATGTCAAAGGCACTTCCTGAAAAGCTGAAACAAAGAGGAAACGGGTTGGAAGCCCCATGGTGCTGATGTGACTGGTGCCTAGGAAACCTCCCCTTCAGATGGCCATTGCCACATGCTATTAGCTACCCAAGAGTCTGCAGGCAAGAAACAGCAACTCAGCTACTCCCAAAATAGCCCTGGACAGAGAGGAGACCCCATTCCGTGCGTAACTTCCTCCCCAGCATACGCACGTCCACACGCTAAAACACAGGCAGGTGGGAGCAACTCTGCTTGGGATGGAACAGAAAAGCAGAGGTGTTAAATCATCCAACATTTACGCACAGATCCGCATAGGAATTTAGACTCCTAACAACATCTACTGAAATCCTATGTGGCCCTGGGCCTTCGTTCCTTAAGAGGTCACAGGGAAAGATGTTCCCAATGTGCACTCAGGGAATTTCCTATGAGCTGATAACCAAGATATGAGTGGTTCCTGGCCTGAAATCTCTCCATTACAGGGAGGGCAAGTGATGAATCTTTCCTACAGAGGGTAATTGTCATCATCACCACCACCACCCTTAATAATAACAACAGCCCTTTTCAATTCTGTCAGGCCTTCCTTCAGAGATGTTCTGACCTCTATGAAGACAGTCTCCCACACAGTTCTAAGGCTACGTCTATTCTAGGAGCTAGGGATGGAATTTCCTGCTCCTGCACACATATTGTGGCACCTCGATCAAAGCTCACGTGATCATCCTTCTTCCTTAAACACTGTCCTTAGACAGAGAGGGACACATTCAAACTGTTTTCAGGCCCTGTGCTGCACCCCTGTACTTCCCACAGAGGCACAAACACACAGAGGTATTTCCTTACCTTCATACAGGCGGGAGATGCCATCTTCAGTCACTGTTTCAGACAACAAGTCACAGTAATGGTGGATAGTATTTCCTAGACAGACAATGAATCTCATGACTTTTCAAATCCTTTGCTTAAAACTGCGAAAGATGCAGCCATTCTCCCAAGACAGCCCTTGGGAAATTAAATACATTCCTTACATCTGTTCACAAAGCACATTAGATAAAGCATCAGAAGCCTAGAAGTCACTGAGAGACTGATTTCCAAAGGAGATTGAATTCACATCATGCTGGTTTCCAAGGAGCAGCCAAAGAGGAGTTGTGGGCAGGGGAAGTTGGTGCGATCGATACAGCTAAGTTGCTCCACTCATCTTGGAAGTCATGTTAATCTCTCTCTCTCTCTCTCTCTCTGTCACACACACACACACACACACAGTTTTAAGATTCTGGTGCTGTGAGAGGGAACAGAGCAGCAGTCTAGAAAAGGGCTTTGAAGGAAGCAGGTCAAAAAAGCTCAAGTGAAGTCGCTCTGCTTACCAATGAACAGGGCTGCAGAATGTCTGATTGTTGTCTGTGAGCTTTCCAGGTATTCTAAGGCGTGGAACAGGAATTTGGGGATGTGGCTCTTGTTGTTCTGCATCTAGGAAGAAAGAAGGAAGAAACGCACAATATACAAATGACATGTTCTTCCCACAGGGACTAGTCCAGGGAAGCCAAAGCATAGAGCCAGGGCATGGCAACAGCCAGTATGAGCCCATACGCCATAGCAGCACCTCTCTGGAGTTACTGTTGTGTTCTCCAGAACCTCAGCTTTTGTTTTCAGAAAGTTTGCAGGTCTAACAGTTCAGGAGAAAAATTTCAAAAATGTGAAGGGATTGTAACTCCTGCAGAAATGAACCAGCAGAGAGCCTGGAATAGAGTCCTGCCACCCGATGGAAGCGGATGGGTACTCAGGGTGTGGGGTTAAAAAGGTCTCCCTCAAGTCCCCATTCACCACTCTGAAGGCACAAGGAATTCACCTACCAAGCACTTCCAGGCACACTTCCGGAGCTGTGTGGAGCCATCCCAGGCCATGCTGCGGAACAGCGTCTTCAAATGAGCCCACCTGAGAAACACTGCGCAGCGGAAGAGCGTCAGTTTGCATCTCTGCAAGAGAAGGTGAGACCAAGAGGGTTCTCACTGAGAGAGGGACAGTCTGGGGGACATGGAGCCTTCCCCGTCACTTGTTCTCCTGCTTTTCCTGCTAGTGGAGGAGATTCCTGTCATTTGTTGTACACAGGAGTGTGCTCAGGAGAGGGAATTGGCTGGAGCGAGCCAGAGCCGTCCTGTCTTTGGATGGTTTGGAGCGGTTGACCAGGGCCCTGCGCTTTGGGGGGCCCCGCACTTCAGGGGGACGCAGGACGTGGGCCATGCTGGGGCCAGGAGCAGTACTCCCGGTCCCACTATGCTATGCCCCACCTCGCCAGCGCCCAGCGTCGTTTGGGAAATGAGGGGGTGGGGCTTTGGGGGGAGGGGAGGAATAGGGATGGGGCAGGGGGCGGAGCAGCGGTGGGAAGAGGTGGGGTGGCACTTGGGGGAAGGGATGGAGTGGGGCTGGGGCTTAGGGCAGAGTAGGGGGTGTTGTCCCAGGCCCTGTGCCCCTCTATGGACGGCCCTGGAAAGATTCATAAGAGATCTCCACAGCTCAGTCCTTAGGTGCAAAGAGACTGCATGAGAGCGTGAGTCAGCTTTGGGATCCCAAAGAGTCGGACCAAAGGGCCCCCAGATCAGGCTTCCCTCCACATCCCAGTTGGCCCAACAACAGAGGGCAACGTCCGGTGAATTCTGGGAAGCTGGGACCTGGAGAAGTTCTCTCAGGAGCTCCAGGGAAGAAGTCAGGCAGCTGCACCCACTTTCCAGAAGGCTGTGGGCAGATATCAGCTCCTGAACTGAAGGGGCTCTTACAGATCTGTGCTCCCTTTCTTTTGCTGCCTCTTGTTATGAACCTTTGGATGCAGCAGCCCAAAGGCCTGAGGCCCGTCTTTGCAGGAGAGGGTCAGGCTCTTTCCCAGAAGAAGGCTTTTCTTCCCAATTGTGCTGTGTGCTGTGAGAATGGATGAGGCACTGGGCTCCAGCATGGAGTGAAGCAGGAGGAGAAGACTCTGCTTGGGCAAGGGGCTCTGGCCATTAATGGAGTGGGGCCCCAGGAGATTCTGGCTCTTTACTCTTAAGGAAATAATGACCGTGGCACTTACCAGTGTCACACTCTCATCCCGGTCTTCAAGGTGCAGCAGGAGCGGAGCAAGCAGTGGATCATCTTCTGCTGCACGATGGGTTTGTCCGGGTCCTTCACGCTGCTCACCACGTTGCCAAGCAGTAAAATGGCAACGGAGCGCACGCTGTCCCTCTCCTGGCAATGACACACAGGGAGTGGGGAAGCCCGGTTAAAGCCAGGCAGGATCAGAGCATAACGTGACAGAGTCATAATCCGCACGCTGCTCCGGTTCCCCCGTGTTAACTGACTTGGGTCGCGGGAGCAGTGAGGCCACCAGGCCAGCGCCATAGACATCTTGTGTAGAACAAGGCCTGAGACACTGTGCAGGGCAGTGCAGCCCCATGGTGTCCTAGACACAATTTCTGTCTGGAGAGCACAGAATCCTAGACCCCTAGAAGCTTAGGGGAGAGGGAGGGAAGGCTGCTGGAGACTGGTCTGGGGAAGGGGAGGAGCAGCTGCTGGAGCCTTACAGGGAGGTGCTGCTACAAAACACAGCAGTTCTTTTGCTCCTTGGTGCCCCTGAGAGCCGGGAGATTCCCGACCCACCTCTTTCCTGCTGGGAATCTCCACCTCTTTGGGGGCCGGTGTTCTCCAGACAGCTGGTCATCTGCCCAGTGCCAGGACCCCTCTCCCCGAGGCCAGGCGGCAGCAGGGGCTGGGAGCATGGCGCTGATGCTGAGGTTTGCGGAGAAGAGCTCTGACAGGAGGTGGCTGAGCAGGAGATTCCCACCCGTGGCTGGGGCACCCTTGGGTGGTTTCTTGGCTGGGGTGTGGGGGGGGAGGGAAGGGGATGGGAAGAGAGAGACAAGGGCACCATTGACAGGCGGGGGGGGAGGAATGGGGTTCTCCTGTGTTTCCCAGCCTTACGTCATCAATGAAGGGGCGAAGGCTGACTGCAATGTCCTGGGAGATGGAGCCAAGCCCTCCCCATCCAGGAGGTAGATGATGTCTGCAGCTTGATGCATGGCTCCCATGACACGCCCTCTATCCGTGTCACAGAACATGTCCATGATCGCTGGCAGCTGGGCCCGTAACGAGTGCACCTGCAGCAATGGAGAAGGCAGCTCATTACTACCCTGGATGACAGCCTGGGGCATATGCTGGCCCATCCCACTCCCACCTATGAGACACCACGGCTGGCACAGCCGCCCAATGGGGCACAAAGTCATTCTCCTGTCACTCTCTGCCAGCTGCTCACTGTAACCTTTGTCTTTGCTCACCCGCCTCCCACTGCATCACATCTGCAATCAGGGTCAGCTCACGGGAGCAGGGACCACGTCGTGCCTTGATTTGCTCAGTAAAGCACCTCCAACATTCGAGTGCTGTGCGTTAAACAACAAGGCTTGTGTGGGGATCTCGCCTCATTGCTGAGCGATTCAATAGACATCGGCTTCCTCGGTCCCCAGGCAATCCACGCCTCACCTTTTCTGGCTGGAGCACAATACTGCCAAGGCCTCGCAGACTGAGCCGACGTACAATGGGGTTTTTATCTTGGGTCCATTCCATGAGCTGTGCCTGGAGCTCTGATTTTGTCAGTATTGTCTCAATGGAAGGACTCTGGAGAAACTGGAAAGAGCCAAATCAACATCGGGTTGAGGAGCAGAGGTCTTCCTGTGGGGTCTGTCCCTGACACTCATCTTTACCAAATGGCCACTTACTCCCATACAACGTCTCCGGTGTGTAGGGAGCCAGTTGCTGCTCTTTCAGTTGGCTCATTCCCAGAACTTAGACTAATGCACAAGTCACAAATAAACCCCCAGGAAAGGGGAATCTCCAGGCCCCACTGAGTGCCATGGAGAGACCCTGGGGCAGAAGAAAAGCAGAACCCCAGGAAAAGGTGAGGAGAAAAGCATGGCCTTGGGGCACCGGAGAAACATCTCCTCTTGTCACAGGATCCCACCTAAGTACATCCAGCCAGGAGCGATCTCACCCTGTCTCTCCTCCTCTCTGTGCCATGCCCCACCACCATCCATGTGCGGAGAGGAGCTAGCTGGCTGGAAGGCTGCTGAGCTGCTGACAATGTGCCCAGAGCTTACTGGCCTGAGCTGCTCTCCTGTCAACTAATGAATCTCACCTCAGTGCAGAAAGTTATGGCGATATTTCTCTGCTCCTCCTCCTTCTCCCTTTGAACAGTGGTGACGGCCTCTCTGAAGACGGCAGGGAGCTGAGGGTTCTCAAACTCGATCATGGCTCTGGAACATGGAGCAGAAAGTCCCTTGTGGTTATCAAGGGGGAGAGAGAGTTCCTCTCTAGTTGCTGGGCTGAGATGGCAGCCTGGAACAGAGGAACATTTCACACGGAAATCCCATTCCCAAGAGAGACCCACTGAAGAGGAAACTTTGGGCTCCTACCTTGCAATCACGCCAACACCCTGCGAGTAGTAATATCGTGAGGCTATCATGTCCCAACCCTGCTGAAATTGGATGCTGGCAAATTCCTTCCAGTATCCGGGCATGGAAAAAAGAGTCTTCACAGCCTCCACCGACGTGCTAAAGACAAAAAATACCAGTGTCAGGCAACGAGATCAGCCCCAATCATGGCAAAGCTGCACACGCCCTGGCACACACAGCATGGACAGCAGGAGCTAGCCTCCCGAGGATAGATCCAGTGTGATATCATGGTGCTCCCCTGCCCAATGGGCCCTGTCGACACTGCAGTTTCATTGAGTTTGTAACCAGTTAGTGACACTGTAGCTTCTAAGATGGTTGATGTCATCACTCAATGCGGTTGAATACTTGATTCTTTACTGTGACAGGTAACAGGACTCAAGCGGGCATGTGGGGCCAGATCCTTAGTTGGTGTAAGTGAGCCTGGGCTAACTATAGCACCTGAACAAATGATGGCCATGAACAGCCTACATGTGTTTAGCAGAGCACATCTGTTCTTCCTTTCCTTTCAGTCATTACCTTAGGGGTTGAGGCAGCTGATCCTCCTCGGGGCTGGATGTCGTGCTGGCCATGTAGGTCCCTGGCAAGTGCAGATCCATCACATACTGCACTTGCCTGACGCAGAGGATGAGCATCTGGGGATACATTTCCAGGATGGCTTCTCGGTATCCCCATAGGAAAAGGACCTCGTAAATGGTCCTCATTGCCTGGAGGGGGGGAAGACTTTCACCCACTATCCCAATCTGCCACCTGCCCCCATTGCCATTCGCTATTGTCCTTTCTCGGTCTCATTTCCTCCCCAGCCTATTACAAAAGAGGATTGGCTCCTGAGAGGGGAGGAGACATTTGGAGGGTCCTGAACCTTCACCCATTCCTGGAACGGAAGCAGGATGGAGCCCTACGGAAAGGTCAGAGGAGTCTGGATGATGTTATTCCCCATTATTTCGCTTAATGGTGCAGACTCTGTGCTTTGGGTTTCCAGCCATGACTGCACGGGCTGAAACCATCCTGAGGAGATCTGTTCTTGTAGACCCAGTGTTTCTGGCCCAGTCAAAAGTACTGACATCTCATGATCCCATGCTGGGAAGATTTCTAGTCACAATTTAGAGAGCCAGAAACCTGGATACTTCCAAGAGACACCCGAACTGCACCTGCTCACTAAAGAGCCACCTAGAGCGGCAAACAGAGCCAGGGCACCAGCAGATAAACCGCTTCAGATCAGTAACTTTTCCTGGGTGAAGCTTTATTTACACCTCTTTGGTTTGCTAGCAGGTGGCCAGGACACACTAAGGCCTGGTCTGCATTACAGAGTTATGTCAATGCAAGGCCCCTCACCCAGCATCACCCTAACTATGGAATTTCCTTCCCATTGGCAGAACTGCCCCTTGGTGCCAAATTCATAACTCCACCTCCATAAGTGGCAGAGAGTCCAGGTCGATGCAGTGTCAGTGTAGACACAACGTCGCACAGACGCCAACTGGCTTTCAGGAGCCTTCCCACAATGCCCCACCCTGACCGCATAATCGAGACGAGCGCTTCTGGTGAGGACGCACTGCCGACACAAGCAGCAAAGTGCAGACACACACAAGGGATAGAATTGCTGTGGCGGCTGTATGCCGAGATTACGCAGGTCGGCTTCATTGTGTAGTGGAGCCGTGGCCTGAAGCTAAGAAGGGGTGAAGCTCACAGACACACACAGATGCACTATCCTCCCCGCGGTTGCGGGTTCTCAAAGTGACATCTCAAACCTCACTTACAGCCAGAGACACATTGCCGCTCTTCTCCTCCCGGTGTCTCTGCTGGAGCTTGTCCAGCAGCTGCTGCAGCACCTCCCTGGGGAGCTGTGGTTCTTCCCCCAGGGCCTTCCACAGCTCAATGGCACATCTGCAGATTCAGAAAGAGAAGTCAGACCTTCCCTGCTTGGCCACCTCTTGCCCTCCCCAGGGAGAGGCTTGGAAAACGGGCAGGAAAGGCGTCTGAGAGAGGAGACACCGATTGGTGCAGGGAGGCTGAGGCAGGGCAAGTCCTGTCAGAGAAGGTTGTATTTATTCCTTTCCCCTAATGGGTTGTTGTTCCTGAAGCTAGCACCGCTGTTTCCAGGACAGTGACCATGATCTGACCACCGAGTGACCAGCACAGTGTGACCACCAGACTGTGCAACATTCTGCTCTGTTACGCTAGGCTCAGTCCCGAGGAACTTGCCTGACCTCAGTGCAGTTCCTCTGGCTATTTGGGGGTGTAACTGAGACCCAGCATTTGGCCAAGTGTCTCTTAGCAGCTGAATCCTACTGCAGTGTGGTGGACGGGTCAGACACTGACTCAGAACATGCCCTGATAGGAGAGGGTTCAGGGAGATTGTACTGCCCAGTGTGACAGAGCTGGAAGGAAACTAGTACTGAAATCCCCTCCTCTCTTCTCTCCATTCTTGCTGATCTAACCGCTCCTGGTCCCCAGGCATCCGCACAGGAAGACTGCAGACAGATCCAAAAGGCTTCCAGTCATTTAACTTCCAAGTTTGGTGAGGAAGGTCGGACATGGTGGTCAAGCCCTGGGGACACTGAGAACTAGGTTGACAAACCAAGAGCAAATGGCCTGGATTTAAGGTCTTCAGGAAGCTTGACTGAAATTCTGTGCCAACGCTGCCGAGTTTCTATAGGTTCTGAGCACAGACCCTGGAAAGCACTGGGGCTGCTTCAAGGAATTCAAACCTGAAAGGTTTACAAATCAAACACTCAAATCAATATGAAAACCAACACTGTATTCCTCTGGTAACGGAACTGGGTAAGAAATTCAGTTTCTTTCATGCTGCTCTTCAATTCTCTCTCCCATGTGACACAGATTTGTCTATGGTCAGTGCAGAACTGCATTGCAGAGGATGCTGAGGAAAGACGGAGTTTTGACTCTCTGGCGAGGGTCCAGTTGGGTTTCACGGCCCCTAGGCACATGGAGACTGTATTATAAACACCTCAGCTGGATGACTCTGCAAAGTGATCGGCAATAACCAGCAGGACTCAGGGTTCACAACGTATTGAGATGAAAAGAGGCACTCACCCCTCTCAGAGCTGTTCTTGCCGGCTGTCTGCAGACTCAGGCAGGCTGCACTGCATTTACGCCTGGTCATGTGTGGATCATTTATTTATTTATTTAGTTTGCAACAATTAGGTCTGGAACTTTCTGTCTGAAGAGATTTACCTGCTGCGCAGCGCCATAAGGATGAGTGCATTTTTTCACCACTTCCTCAGCCATGGAATAACTAGGATCTGACTGCAGGTAATAATCCTGCACTGGTCCCCAGCGGACGGACAGATGGACCTCATGGACCTTTTCCATCTCTGCCTTCTCTCACACAATAGGGAGCAGCCAGACCTCATGACCCAGGGATGTGGAGTGAGCCCCAAAGTCATTTATTGGCCCTGTACTGGACGGGAGAGGAAGTGGGGTGACCCATAGACATCAGGACCGTGCTGGACTTCCCAGAAAACTGGCACGTCTCCATCCTGGGAGTGCAGGAGGAGGGTTGGCTCCTCAGTGGCTGGGCCTGGGCATCTCCTCTTGGTGAGCCTGGACAGCTCTCTGCACAGCAGGAAACTCCTCCAGCTGCGTGAGCCCGACGGACCCTTCCCGGACTGTGGCCTGTCGGTAGGAGCAGGAAGAGAAATAATGGCCTGAGGTGATAACAGAGCAGCTCCTACCTGTCCGAGGACAGCGTGTGTGCCACACAGCTCAGAACCACGTCCTGGGGTGGGAACGAGCCAGCAAGGCCGTGGCCCTCAGTGCTGCTTTTCTGGCTCTGGGATGACAGACGTTGTCCAGCCAGATTAAGATACGTCCCACGACGTCTCCAACCTGGAAGAATGCCAGAAAGTTGAGGGATGGATTTATCCATGAGTGACAACCTCCCAGGTAACCCCTCCTGGCAGCCCTGCAAGCCGCCTCTCACCTCGGTTGCCCATCTTGGCTCCTCCATAATCTGAAGAAAGAGGCTTTGACAAGTCCAGGAACCCCAGCCTTCCTGAGGTCTGGTTTAGTACCCAAAGCTCAGAAACACACACAAAAGACTTCCCCAAACCTTACTGTGGGCACAGCCCAAACTCCCCTGCTATCCCAGGGCCTTCCCTGCCTTAGCAAACTGCTCTCAGCCTGCTCTCAAGGGCTTCCCTGCAGGAGCCTTTCCTCCATCTCTGCAGCTTCCTGCTGATCTCTCTAGCACAATCAGTTCCTCCAGGCCCATGCTTCTCAACCCAGTTTCCATTGTGGGCCCCATATGTGCTGTGTGGGGCACGTCCAATACCACCTGTTTGGCCCTGAGGATGTCCCAGGTAGAGAAGCGCTGCTCCAGACCCAGCTGGTTCCACTGATGTACCCCAGAGCCCATCCCAGAGATGGCAGGCAGGGCTAGTTGGACGGGGCTAGCCAGCTCCAGGCCCCAGCCCTAAGGAGAACCTCTACACTGCGGGATTTTAAAACCTGCCGTAACCAATCTCAAAGCCGGGTCTCTAACCTCGGGCTCAGGCTATGGCACTGGGAACAGCAGTGCAGACCTGGAGACTTGGGCTGGAGCCCAGGCTCTGAAGCCCCCTCCTCCCCAGGCTTCAGAGCTCCAGTTCCAGCCCAAGCCCAGAAGAGGCTGCGTTGCCGGTTGGCCCCACTGTGCCAGCCCTGGGAGCCCACGTCCATAGGGCCAGGCTTTCCGGCTCCTGCTGCAGAGTTTGCAGCACAAGGTAGACAGACCCGAAAGGGACAAGCCGCCCCCTCGGGCTCTTCCATGAGGAACTGGTCATTGCTCTTTCCTCTCTCGAACAAGGAGCAGGAGCTACAACCCGGGTGGCTGGATTCTGGTGCCCTGTTCTGCTAGCAGGAGTTAGAGCCCTGCACAAATCAATCTCCTGATTGAGGGGCCATTTGTTATCTTCCCCCTCGGACCTGCTGGAAACAGGGAACTCGGACAGAGACAGGGACGACCTGCAGGAAACCCCAGGAACAGGCAGGTTTGGGGAGGAAGCTCAGGCTCAGGATTCTGTTTGTTTATGAGTCTCCGAGTTTCCAGGAAAGCCAAAGCCCAGGAAGGGAATAAGTCTGCACTTAGGCGCCATGGGCAGGCGGTATCTGGGGAAGGGCAGGAATGTCACCTATTTCCAGGCCGAGCGATTGAAGGCAACAGTTAAAGGACTGTAGGGAACGTGAACCCTGATTCCTTTCTCGATAACCCCACCTGCGCAGGCTTGGGCAACTCAAGGAGCTCTCTGGGCTTCAGTTTCCCAGGTGTCAAATGGGTTGAATTCCTACCTCCCAGGAGGGTGGTGGAGCTTCATTAATCAGGGGAATAATGACTCTGAGAGCCTCCTACCCAGGGGATGTAGAAATGAAGTCTGCCAGAAACCTCCTAGGCCAGTCTAATTCACGGGGAGGCACTCAGATCCTGTGGGGATGGGCAGCAGGATCAGAGCTAGGAGAGACAGAGAGAAAAGTGCAAAGCCAAATTCCTCCTGATCCTTCAGCTGGAAAACAAGGCCCCGCAGCATGTCTGAGGAAACCAGTGTGGAGGCCCCTGGGCAGACTAGGTAAGTGCTGCGCTGCCAGGGCTGGGGCTATCGCCCCTTCAGTGGGGCTGGGCTGTCCTCAGGACGTGTCAGAGCTCCAGCGGGCAGAGAACAGGTCAAACACCTCACGCCGCTGATCCCCGCGGCTGCCGATGAAGGGAAAGGGGCTCAGCCAACCTTCACAGCACCATGCCCGTGTGTCACAGGAACAGTTTCCTAGGAGAGGAAATTCTCCCCTCCCCCTCTCTGCGCAGCATCCCCCTGCCCCACGCCGGGAGTCTCGTACTCTCTCCATCTTGTCTCCGTAGAGACACGATGGTCCTCAGCTCTTCCTCGGCGGCTTGAAATCGCTCCAGGGTGGGTGTCGTCAGACCCTTCACGGCTCTCATCAGCAGGGCTTGGAGCTGGGCTGAGGGAAGCTGCTCCCCGGGGGTCTGCAATGAGAGGGACAGAGCCTGTCGGGACTGAGTATTTCCATCGCTCAGCTGCCATGGACCAGTCTGTCCCGGCGGAGGCTGGCAGCGCCCGTGAGCGTGGAGACTCCGGCTGAGCCCTTTTCTTAACAAACCTCAACAGGTGCCGAGGTTTCCTCAGTCTTTCATACGCTTCCCCCTCCCCCCTGCCTGAGAAGAGATGGGAGCCTCTCAGCCGGTGCTGGGACCCCAAGGGCACCCCATTTCCTCCCTCTCTAGCTCCTCCCCCCAGGAAGCCCAGCATTTGCAGAGAAAGCCTCAATGGCCTGCAAAGCCCAGTCAAGTTGCTTGTTGAGTGCAGCCGAGGGGTCACTGCAGAACCTGCCCCATGTCCCATCCCACCCCGAGCACCTGAGCAGATTGGCTCAGCAACTCTAGCAGCCCACAGTGTCTGCGAGGAAAGGACTGAGAACAGGGCCCAAGCGGAAATGCCTCTTCCTTCCCACCCTGCAGCGTGTGGTGCGGCCACCCAACAGGCAGGAATCGCCGGCAGGACAGAAAGTAGCTTCGACTGAAGGAGCAAGTCTGCCTGGCTGAGGAGAATCCCAAACTGTGGGCCTCTGGGGCCAGCCCCCCGTGGGTCAGAACTCACTGGGCACAATGTTACTGCAGGGGGACTGGTTCCAGGGTCACCTAAACCCAGGGCCTGGGGTGCTGAAGGCCTTTGCCCTGGTGTCTCAGGCACCTCCTGAGTGTTACTGCAGCTGGCCTGCGTGGCTGGATTAGCCCTGTCTGTCCTGGACGCCAGCAGCTGAGGATGCAGTAGAGCACACCAGAGCGACACACTCGCATAGATACTCCTGGCAGAGGGGATCCAACCTGGGATTTCTGAGTTTAGTGCAGGAGCCTCTCCCGCAGCAGCTAAAACCCAACTGGCTGTTAGCTAAGGCTCTAGAGCAGACTCCTTTGATCTCTGTCTCTAAGTGGTCCTGGTGCCACTAGACGGGCCAGAACACCCCACCCAGCAGGTGTGTGGGTTACCCCTACAAGTGCAGGGAGGGGCCTGGTAGGATTTTCAGCAGTGCCTGTGTCCCATGGAGAGTGCATCAGAATCAGGCACCTGAGTCAGGCACTTCTGCGAATCCCACTAAGCACCTCTGAACTTCCTGAGGTGCCTGAACCCCTTTGTCAACCTGGGCCTCGTTCAAGCAACCCAGAGAAACTCGTAAAGACTGGCTGGAGTCGATCACACTTGAAGAGTGTTTCCTTTCAGCTCCCTGAGCAAGGGGCAGGTAGGTCTCCTGTCAGAGATCCCAGCTCCGGGAGATATTAATACACCCAGCAGGGGAGGCTTTCCAATAGCACAGTCACAAAGCGTCATTACCATGGTCATATGGGAGCTGCTTGGTAATGAGGGGTGGGAGTGCGCTCTTCTTCCTGCTCTTCTGGGCTCCTTTTTCCCACTTCCCCTGCGACTGACGCCTCCTTCTTCGTCCCTGGAGCAGAAAGAAACATTCGTAACATTTCCTTTTCCATGTAGTATCCCTGCTTTACAGAGGATGGAGGTCGGGCCCAGAGCCCTGAAGTGAATTGCCCAGGGTCAGACTGAAGGTTGTTGGCAGCTACAGAGAACTCCGATCTCATGGATCTTTGCTGGGGCTTTTACCACACGAGGCTTCCTCGACCTGGGGGCAAGTTTCTTTTCCATGGTGTTTTCTACTTGTCCCCTCCCCTTGCACACCTTCCCTGTCAGTGATGGGCAACGGGCCTCATTTGCATTTAACCCCCCAAGAAGTAATGGCTCAGCTCTGGTACGGTTCCCAGCTGGGACCTCTGGAGCATTTTACTGATGAAATGGACGTGATCCAGGAGACAAGAAATGATTTCCTACAACGTCCAGCCTCTCTGTTCTCCTTACAGCCCGGAGCAATGTTAGTACTCCCCACCCCACAGTGCCAGACCCCCAGAGGGGGGGTGACCTGACACACTCAGCTCTCCCCACCTCAGAGATGGACCTCGGCCACCCTTGCCAAAAGGATCTGGCACTAAATGGATTCCAGAGTCTGAGGTACCCATCAGGGCCGGCTCCAGGCAGCAGCCGAGCAAGCTGGTGCTTGGGGCGGCAGATTCCAAGGGGCGGCAGTCCGTCCAATCCCATTTTGGGGGGGGGGCTTTGCTGCTTCCGCTGCCTCGGCAGGTTTTTTTCTTTTTGGTTTGTGGCAGCGCAGAGGAGGGGAGCTGCTGGGAGCGGTGCCAGGTCTGCAGCAAGCCCAGCAGCCCGCCCACCGGAGCAGCGTGGAGCCCTCCCAGCAGGCAGCGCGAGCACCCCACTTAAGGAAGCCCTGGCCGCCCCCCTTGTCTCCACCCCCCACGCTAGCTGGAGTGTGCACTCCGCTGCCCGGGGTCTGCAGGGCTCGGAGTCCCCCTGCACCCGTGTTCCCGTCGCCCGCAGGTATTTTTTTTCTTTTCGGTTTTTTATTTTTTCTTCCCTTCGGTGCTCCGGCCGGCTGGGCGGTTTGTTTCGCACACACCCCCGCCCCCCGCTGCTCCGACCGGCCGGCAGGTTTCCTGCTGCTCCCTCCTTTGCTGCTATGGCCGGCAGGTTTGTTCACTCCCCTTCACTGCTCCGGCCGGCTGGGCGGTTTGTTTCGCACACACCCCGCCCCGCTGCTCCGACCGCCGGCAGGTTTCCTGCTGCTCCTCCTTTGCTGCTATGGCCGGCAGGTTTGTTCACCCCCCGTCACGGCTCCGGCCGGCGGGGCGGTGTGTTTCATGCCCCCCATCGCCCGACCGGCAGGTTTGTTTCACGCCCCTTCACTGCTCCAGCCAGCAGGTTTGATTCATCCTCCCCGCCCCTTCGTCACTCCGACCGCCAGCAGGTTTCCCACCCACCCCTTTGCTGCTCCGCCAGGAGGTTGGTTTCCCACTTCGCTGCCCGCCGGCCGGTTTGTTTTGAGCCCCCTTGTTGCTCCAACCGCCGGCAGGTTTCCGACCCCTTTGATGCTCCGCCGGCTGGCTGGCAGGTTGGTTTCCCCCCTTTGCTGTTTCCGCTGGCTGGCAGGTTTGTTCCCCCCAACCCCATCGCCACTTCGGCCTCTGCACAATTTTTTTTTTTTTTTTTGCTTGGGGTGGCAAAAAAGCCAGAGCCGGCCCTGGTCCCCATCGCTGTCCCGTGAGAAGGCCCTGATGTGTAAGGCTTGTAGGGTGACTGGTGTGAGTATTCCTCACATGCTCCTCGCTAACCATGTGGATTGAATCCTCACCTGTAGGATCCAGTTCAACTTTCCCTGTATCCTCCTGCAGCTTCACCTCCTCTGACTCCACCTGGTTCTCAGCTGCTATCTTCTTCCGGGACAAGTGCCTCCACCTTCTTTGTGAGGAAATTGTTCTCTCCTCATCCCTGTCTGCCATCGAGGTGTCAGATTGGTTACAGACACAGAGTCTCTTCATGCCTGACAGGATGGACCATGAACATTTCCTTCTCTGGGGCTTCTCTGGCAAGGCCTGTTCTTGCTGGCTAAAGTCAGAGCATGCCTCCATTGCTACAGGTTGGACAAGCACTTTGTGCACATGGATCTCTCTGTGCTCCCTAGAGATGAGTCTTTGGAAAAAGGAATGAAGCCTGGAATAGAAAGAAGGAGGAAATGGGTTTTTCTGTCATTCTCTAAAGGAAGGGAATTAGTTTGCCCAGGATTCACAGGTCCAGGAGACCGGTCTTTTGAAGCCATCTGCTCCTCTAATAGCCAGGACTGGTTCATACAACCGAGAACATAAGCAACCCAAGACCACCCATCCTGGGTCCAACCAAAGGTCCATCTAGCCCATTATCCTGTGTTCAGACAGTAGCCAGTGCCCCAGAGGGAATGAACAATACACCTACATTAGACAATCATTACATGAGACAAAAGGTTTCTATTCCCAACGGGAAGGCAAGGAGTGCATTGGGGCAACTCCAGAGGAAATACTATTTATGGAGATATCAGTCTAAATTCTACACCAGTTTTGTTATCTTCCCTTTAGGTGATACCCTGGAAATTCACCCCCACTCGTCTGCTGAAAGTTAAAACAGTGGAAATCTGCCTCCAGAGAAGGTGAGAGGCTGGCGCAGGAGGGAGCTGAAAGATGCCGACGTTCAAATCAAAACGGAACGTTGAGACCTGACTGTTGCAACCCTGGCCCCCACCAGTCCCTAGGACATGGGTGGCCGACCTGAGCCTGAGAAGGAGCCAGAATTTACCAGTGAACATTGCCAAAGAGCCACAGTCATATGTCAGCAGCCCTCATCCACTACCGCCCCAGCCCCCGGCATCTCCCTCCCACCGGCAGCCCCCCCAATCAGCGCCTCCCCCTCCCTCCCCACTCCTCCCGCCCGCTGCAATCAGCTGTTTGGCAGTGCGCAGGAGGCTGTGGTGGGGAGGGGGGAGGAGCGAGGGCATGGCAGGCTCGGGGCTAGGGGCAGGGGCCTTGGGGGAAGGGGTGGGGTGGTGGCAGGAGCTGGGGCAGAGCCGGGGGTTGAGCAGTGAGCACCCCACAGCGTATTGGAACGTCAGCATCTGTAGCTCCAGCCTGGGAGTCAGCGCCTATGCAAGGAGCTGCATAGTAACCTCTGAAGAGCCGCATGCGGCTCCGGAGCCACAGGTTGGCCACCCCTGGGCTAGGAGAAAGAGGCACCAACCTGCCATGTGCGATCTAAGGAGCAGAAACAGAATCTGGGAATTACCTTCTGTAAAAACTCATCTTCGTTCGAACACCTGTGGAAATAGCTGATTCAAGAAGTTGTTGAGAGATGGCTAGTCCGCGTCTATCAGCAGCTCCTTGGGTCACCAGCCGTTGTCAACCAAGCCAGTTGGCAGACTGAAGGCCGGGCAAGAATGCTGAAGCAGAACATTCTTTGCTGTTGGGATACATGACATCACAATAAATTTAACCATAAACACACCTGGACACCCACCCAGAGAGACACACACACAGAAGAGTTTGTAACATTAACAACAGTGAGAGAGACACCCAAAATCTCTAGGGATTTTGATTTGGAGGAGGGGGATTATAGACTCCAATTGCACGGGTGCTCTGGGCGTGAAGCACCCACAAGGAATAATTAGTGGGTGCTTAGCACCCACTGGCAGCCAAGCTCTGCCCTGCCTGCAGTGCGTCTCGCATGCAAGTGGCCCCAGTGAGCAACTCCTCCTGCTCCCTCCCAGCACTTCCTGCCCACCACAAAACAGCTCTTTCATGGAATTCAGGATACTCCAGGAGGGTCGGGGCGGAGGGGGAGATGGTATACTTGGGGGAGGAGATGGAGGAGAGGCGAGGTGGGGTGGGATAGAAGTGGGGCGAGGGTGGAACAGGGTTAGGAAGAGAGGGGGCAGAGGAAAGGGTTGATTTGGGGGTGCAGCGGGGCAGACCAGGGAAAAGGTGGGGCGGTGC
Source organism: Mauremys reevesii (assembly GCF_016161935.1). Lineage (NCBI taxonomy): Eukaryota > Metazoa > Chordata > Testudines > Geoemydidae > Mauremys > Mauremys reevesii. The sequence goes on from NC_052639.1 coordinate 25,013,715, forward strand.
TTTGGGGAAGAGGTGGAGTGGGGGAGGGGCCTGGGGCAGAGCGTAGTTGAGCACCACTGGCCAGAGGGGAAGTTGGTGCCTACTGAGGGGATGGACAAAGGACTGATAGACTCATAGAAGATGAGGGTTGGAAGGGACCTCAGGAGGTCATCCAGTCCAACCCCCTGCTCATGGCAGGACCAACACCAACTAAATCATCCCAGCCAGGGCTTTGTCGAGCTGGGCCTTAAAAACCTCTAAGGATGGAGATTCCACCACCTCCCTAGGGAACCCATCCCAGTGCTTCACCGCTCTCCTAGTGAAATAGTGTTTCCTAATATCCAACCTAGACCTCCCCCACTGCAACTTGAGATCATAGCTCCTTGTTCTGTCATCTGCCACCACTGAGCACAGCCAAGCTCCATTCTCTTTGGAACCTCCCTTCAGGTAGTTGAAGGCTGCTATCAAATCCCGCCTCACTCTTCTCTTCTGTAAACTAAATAAGCCCAGTTCCCTCAGCCTCTCCTCATACATCATCTGCCCCAGCCCCCTAATCATTTTCCTTGCCCTCTGCTGGACTGTCTCCAATTTTTCCACATCCTTTCTGTAGTGGGGGGGCCCAAAACGGGACACAATACTCCAGATTTGGCCTCATCAGTGTTGAATAGAGGGGAAAAAATCACCTCCCTCGAGCTGCTGGCAATGCTCCTACTAATGCAGCCCAATATGCCGTTAGCCTTCTTGGCAACAAGGGCACACTGAGAAGCTTGATATGAGTTAGCATCCACTGTAATCCTCACGTCACTTTCTGCAGAACTGCCGCTTAGCCAGTCGGTCTCCAGTCTTTACCAGTGCATGGGATTCTTCTGTCCTAAGTGCAGGACTCTGCACTTGTCCTTCTTGAACCTCATCAGATTTTTTTTTTGGCCCAATCCTGTAATTTGTGTAGGTCACTCTGGACCCTATCCCTACCCTCCAGCATATCTACCCCTCCCCCCAGCTTAGGGTCATGTGCGAACTTGCTGAGGGTGCAATCCATCCCATCATCCAGATCATTTATGAAGATGTTGCATAAATCGGCCCCAGGACTGACCCAGCGGGGGGAGGGGGTGGAGAAGAGGAGGCACACGGTGAGCAGCAGGGACCCCAGAGACGGGGGTGCAGTGGAGGAGAGGGGGAACTCAGCCAGGCAGCAGTGGGCAGATGGGGTTGGGAGAAGTGGGGAAGCAGATACAGGAAGAGATGGAGCACAGGCTGGGCACTGGGGCCCAGGCATCCGGGGCCTGGTTGGCGGCAGCTGTGCCAGGGGAGGCTTCCCCCACTATTATACCCACCGCCTGTGCTTCCACTGAGGGATCTCCAGAGTGTCAATGTTCCCCGGAGCTCGCCTTCCCTGACAGGCCTGAGCAACCAGAGCTTGTCACTAGACCACGCACAGCCTCCCCGTGGGAAGCGTATGGACCCAAACAGGCTGGAGACAAGTTATCGCAGAAATCACTGGGGACTCGGGGAGCATCTTCAGCTGAGCAGGGTGACACACCCCACAGGAGCTGAATTTCTGACTCGGGGCTGAGTAGTGCAGGGTGGATGCGCAGCACAGCTGTGAGGCTGTCTGCTGCGATCGATGCACCAGGGTCGATTTAGTGGGGGTCTAGTGAAGACCCACTAAATTGACAGCAGAGCGCCTCCGGCAACTCTGGGACTACACCGGGAACGACAGGAGTAAGGTAAGTCTCCCGTCGGCCCAGCACAGCATAGACACAGCAGTAAGTCGACCTAAGCTACCTCGAATCCAGCTGTGTTAGTCATGTGGCTGGAGCAGCATCAGTTAGGACGACTTACTGCGGTAGGAAGGACACAGTGGAGGGGCAGTGTGGGGATCTCTCTGCCATGGTGCCCTGGGGCTGAGGGGTCTGTGAGAGGGGCAGTGTCCGGGCTTGTCTGCTATGGGGCTTGGGGTGTGTGGGAGGGGCAGTGTGGGGATCTCTGTGCCATGGGGCCTGGGGCTTAGGGGTCTGTGGGAGGGGCAGTGTGGGGATCTCTGTGCCATGGGGCCATAGGGCTGAGGGGTCTATGGGAGGGGCAGTGTGGGGATCTCTCTGCCATGGGGCCCTGGGGCTGAGGGGTCTGTGCAAGGGTCAGTGTGGGGCTCTCTCTGCCATGGGGCCCTGGGGCTGAGGGGTCTGTGAGAGGGGCAGTGTCCGGGCTTGTCTGCTATGGGGCTTGGGGTGTGTGGGAGGGGCAGTGTGGGGATCTCTCTGCCATGGGGAATAGGGCTGAGGGGTCGTGGGGAGGGGCAGCGGGGGGATCTATCTGCCATGGGGCCCAGGCGCGGAGGGGTCTTTGGGAGGGGCAGTGTGGGGTTCTCTCTGTCATGGGGCCCTGGGGCTCAGGGGTCTGTGCAAGGGTCAGTGTGGGGATCTCTCTGCCATGGGGCCCTGGAGCTGAGGGGTCTATGGGAGGGGCAGTGTGGGGTTCTCTCTGTCATGGGGCCCTGGGGCTCAGGGGTCTGTGCAAGGGTCAGTGTGGGGCCTTCTCTGCCATGGAGCCCTGGGGCTGAGGGGTCTGTGGGCGGGCAGTGTGGGGTTCTCTCTGCCATGGGGCCCTGGGGCTGAGAGGTCTGTGAGAGGGACAGTGTGGGGAATTAGAGGATTGGACCAAAAGAAATATGATGAGGTTCAGCAAGGACAAGTGCAGAATCCTGTACTTAGAACGGAAGAATCCCCTGCACTGCTACAGACTAGGGACCGAATGGCTGGGCAGCAGTTCTTCAGAAAAGTACCTAGGGGTTACGGTGGACGAAAAGCTGAATATGATTCAACAGTGTGCCCTTGTTGCCAAGAAGACTAATGGCATTTTGGGTTGTATAAGTAGGGGCATTTCCAGCAGATCAAGGGATGTGATCATCCCCCTCTATTCAGCACTGGTGAGGCCTCATTTGGAGTACTGTGTCCAGTTTTGGGCCCCACACTACAAGAAGGATGTGGATAAATTGGAGAGAGTCCAGCGGAGGGCAACAAAAATGATTAGGGGGCTGGAGCACATGACTTATGAGGAGAGGCTGAGGTAACTGGGATTGTTTAGTCTTCAGAAGAGAAGAATGAGGGGGGATTTGATAGCTGCTTTCAACTACCTGAAAGGGGGTTCCAAAGAGGATGGATCTAGACTGTTCTCAGTGGTAGAAGATTACAGAACAAGGAGTAATGGTCTCAAGTTGCAGAAGGGAAGGCTTAGTTTGGACATTAGGAAAAACTTTTTCACTAGTAGAGTGGTGAAGAACTGGAATGGGTTACCTAGGGAGGTGGTGGAATCTCCTTCCTTAGAGGTTTTTAAGGTCAGGCTTGACAAAGCCCTGGTTGGGATGATTTAGTTGGGTTTGGTCCTGCTTTGAGCAGGGGGTTGGACTAGATACCTCCTGAGGTCCCTTCCAACCCTGAGATTCTATGATTCTATGATCTCTCTGCCATGGGGCCCTGGGGCTGAGAGGTCTGTGAGAGGGACAGTGTCCGGACTTGTCTGCTATGGGGCCTGGGGTCTGTGGGAGGGGCAGTGTGGGGATCTCTCTGCCTTTGGATGCTAACATGGGAGGGGAAAACATTAAATCTTCTCTCCCCATCCCTTTACACCCCTGTCCTTCCTCTTCCCCCCTTCCCAGCAAGAGTCACCCTCTGCCCTTGTCTCTCTGATGCAGAGACCCCCCACCGACCAGTCAGAGAAGGACCTTGCCCCTGAGGAGAAGGCTGAGGAGAATGAAGACCCAGCCGCAGAAGGAGAGGAAGAGGAGGAAGAGCTAGAGACAGAGGAGGAGGAGAAGCAGGAAGAGCAAGTCCTGATCACAGAAAAAGAGGAGGAGGTGGAGGACCTAGCCATAAAAGAGGAGGAGGACTTGACCACAGAGGAAAAGGACGAGGCGGACATATCCGTAGAGGAGGAAAAGGAGGAGGATGAGAACTTGTCTGCAGAAGAGGAAGAAGAGGAGGAGGAGGAGGAGAACGTGTCTGCAGAAGAGGAGGAGGTCAAGCACCTCTCCACAGAAGAGGAAGAGGACTTGACCACAGAGACGGAGGAGGAAGAAGAAGGTAAAAGAAGAGGAAGAAGAAGGTAAAGGAAGGACGTGGCCCTGGTGGAGGAACACCTGATCATGGAGCAAAAGGAAGAAGAGAAGGACCTGGCCATGGAGCAGCAAGAGGAGCACCTGCCTGTGGAGGAAGAGGAGGAGGACCTGGCCACAGTAGTGGAGCACCTGGCCATGGAGCAGGTGGAGAGGAGGAGGACCTGGCTACAGAGGAGGGAAAGGAGGACCTGAATTAGCAGGAGGAGAAGGAAGAGGACCTGGCAATGGAGGAGGACGAGGATGTGGCCATTCAGAAGAAAGAAGAGAAGGAAGAAGAGGTACTGGCTATGGAGGGAAAGGAAGTGGAGGAGGATTAGGACTTGGCCCCGGAGAATGAGCAGGAGGAAGAGGACCTGGTCACAGAGGAGAAGGAGGAGGATGTGGCCATGCAGGGGGAAGAAGAGGCGGAAGAGGAGGTAGAGGACCTGGCTATAGACTAGGAGGACCCAGGAACAGAGGAGGACGAGGATGTGCCAATGCAGGGGGATGAAGAAGAGAAGGAGATGGACCTAGCCCTGGAGGAGGAGGAGCAAGAGGACCTGGCCAGAGAGGAGGACGAGAAGGAGGAAAAGGAGGAGGAGAACCTGTCCAGGGAGGACCTGACCATAGAGGAGGAAGTGGAGGAGGGGGAGGACCGGGCCATGGGAATGGAGCATGTCGTCATGGAGAAGAAAGCGGAAGAGGATGACTTGGATGAGGAAGAGGATGAGGAGGGCAAAGCCAAGTCCTCCTCCACCTCCATGGCCAGGTCCCCCTTGCCCAGATGCATAAATAGGGAAGTAATGAGTAGGAGCAAGGAGGGGATCTTACCTCTCTCTATAGCATTGGTGAGAGAGATAATGGAATGGTGACGTCCAGTTCTGGTGTCTGTGTTTTTAAAGGATGGTGTTAAATTGGAGAGGGTGCAGAAAAGAGTCACACAAATGATCTGAGAGCTGGAGAAAATGACCTACAGTGAGAGACTCAAATTGTAGGTGGGTGAAATTTAATGGCCTGGAACATTCAGGAGATCAGATGAGATGATCCAATGGTACCTTCTGGCCTTAAGCTCTATGAAACTCTATGAACCATCGTCTCCCCTCCCCTGTCCAATGTGCTTCACCGCACAGAAGGGTGGCTGGACAGCCTGGAATGGCCCTGCTCCAAAGCGGCCCTGGCGGAGAAGACAGCAGTGAGTGAGAGACGGCTGTGGGGACCTGGCGGGAGGGCAGGAGACCTTGGACAAGGAGGGGGCTCCCTTGGCAGGGAAGCAGATCGGTGGCACTGGAGAGGACAGCAAAGAGCAGGGATTCCTGGGGCTGAGGACTGGGCAGCAGCCAAGGGGAAATTCTGGGCGTAAGCGCTGGGGGTAGGTGGGAATCGTGGGATTGGGGGGTAAGGCGAGGCTGGCGGTAGAAAGGTAGGGGGCAGCTGTGAGAGGCTGGGCCAAGTGGGAAGGGAAGGAAGGAATCGGGAGGACAGGGCCCAGCTGTGTTGCCAGAGGATCCTGCTGGCTGTGTCTGGGCAGCCTCTCTGGGAAGTGCCCAGGGGTCAGTAGGGCCTGAATCTGACATTCTCCTTTGGGTCTTACAGGAACTAACTGAGAGCTGCCCCAGGACTCTGGGCCCAGCTCTGTCCTCTCCAGCTCCATGGACCGCACGTGAAACCTCCCGTACCAGAAGCTCCTGCCTGGCTCCCCCAGCTCCGGTGCTGCTCAGTCCAGAGACGCTGCCTCTTCCATGGCCAGGTTCTCCTCCACCTACTGAACAGCCTGCGGTGATGGGTAAGGGAACCCATGGCCACACGGAGACACCATGGGCACGGATGGGGATTGAATCTGGGCCCTTCACCATCACGGGCACAAGCCTGCCAGGCTCCCATTCAGGTAGCCATGGAAGGCTCTGCCTGCAGACACCCCCTCTCCATTCCCACTGCCAGACTCTTGCCTGCGGTGACAACGAAGGAGCAGGAGAACTCCTGGGGGAGAACCCCCGGGCTGCACAGTCGGGTGTCAATATTGAAAGGTGCCTTTTGGCCTCTAAGTGCCTCTTTTACTCGGCTGTTTAGCCATGGGGGCATTTTTTTTATCCTTGCACGGGTTTGTTTTTTGTTTGCGGTGTACATTTAGTGTGAGCCTCTAGTACAGTGTTTTTAAACAGTCTCCGTGCGCTTGGCTGGCATTTCACCCTGGCATGTTGCTTTTAATTTCCATTTAACGAGCCTGCTCACGTCTGGGCAGTTCCCCTTTCTGAGGTTAAATGCTCCTGTGGTGGGTTTCTTGGGCATTTCCCCCTCCAGGGCTGTGCCATGTGATTCCATCAGGGCTGTGATTGCAGAAAGTAACTACTGCAGCGTGGGGGTTGCACGGTGAGAGCTCACACCGCACTCTCCTAAGCAGAGAACGCCTCCAAGGACCGGCACTGCGGTACCGCCTCCTGCCAACACCGCCCAGATCTGCTGCATGTGCCCTGTCAGCCAGCAGGGGGTTGGTCTCTATTGTCACAAACGGGGGATAAAAGGACTCTCCTTATCCATGTGAGGGCATTCAGCCAGTATTCACGGGGCGCTGATGTCATCCGCCCCTTGGCAGCTCTGAGCTCAGAAGGACAGTGGGTGAGTGTTTGGGAAAGAATTTCTACTGATTTCCCGTTGGGCTCCATCCAAAGCCAATAACTAGGGCTGTCAATTAATGGCCTTTTGATCGCACTGTTAAACAATAATAGAATACCAGGTTACATGTATTATCAATACTTTTGAATTTTTTTATACTTTCAAATATATTGATTTCAATTACAACACAGAATACAAAAACAACGAGGAGTCCTTGTGTCACCTTAGAGACTAACAAATTTATATGGGCATAAGATTTAGTGCATGCTTTCATCAGATGCATGGAGTGTAACAGACAGTAGGGAGGTATAAATAAACAGCGTATGAAAAGATGGGAGTTGCCTTACCAAGTGGGGGTCAGTGCTAACCAGCCAATTCAATTAAGGTGGAAGTGGGCTAATCTCAACAAGGTGGAAGCATCCACCAAGAAGGGGTGGAAAGCATTTTTGTAGTGCTAATGAAGCCAGTGTAAACAAGGTGGCCCATTTAAAACAGTTGACAAGAAAGTGTGAGTATCAGCAGGGGGACATTAGATTTTTAGCACACGGAAGCTTATTCCCAAATAAATGTGTTAGTTTCTAAGGTGCCACAAGGACTCCTTGTTTTTGCTGATACAAAACGTTTTTGCTACCACTCTGAAACCAGATCTTAAGTGGTTTCTCTGCTGGTACCCTGGCTCAGTTGCCTTCAGCTCTAGGTGGCCCTTTAGTGAGCAGGTGCAGTTGGGGTGTGTCTTGGAAGTATCCAGGTTTCTGTCTCTGTAAATTTTGCCTAGAAATCTTCCCAGCACGGGATCATGAGATGTCCACCACTTTTGACTGGGCCAGAAATACTGGGCCTATGAGAACGGATCTACTCTGGATGGTTTCAGCCTGTCCAGTCATGGCTGGAAAGCCAAAGCACAGAGTCTGCAGCATTAAGAGAAAGAACGGGGAATAACATCATCCAAACTCTTCTGATCTTTCCACAGGGCTCCATCCTGCTTCCAGGAGTGGGTGAAGGTTCAGGAGCCTTCATATGTCTCCTCCGCTCTGAGGAGCCAATCTTATTTTGTAATACACTGGAGAGGAATTGAGACATGACAAAAGGACAATAGCGAGTGGCAATGGGGGCAGATGGCAGACTGGGATAGTTGAGTGAAATTCTTCCCCCCCTCCAGGCAATGAGGACCATTTACGAGGTCCTTTTCCTATGGGGATACCGAGAAGCCATCCTGGAAATGTATCCCTAGATGCTCATCCTCTGCATCAGGCAAGTGCAGTATGTGATGGATCTGCACTTGCCAAGGACCCCTGAGCAAATCTGTGGGCCTCTGTCCCAGAACGTGGACAGAGCCACACCAGCAGCACATGGGACCAGGCACCGCAGGATGTCAGTGTCACAGGTAAACAGGAGGAAGAGGGACCAGTTCAACTGGTTCTGTGGGCACAGTTAGGGGCCTCCATCTACATGGGAAAAAGAGAGCGCCAGAAGACACCTCAGGTGGTGTAAACTGACACAGCTTTGCTCGCTTATGCCAACTAAGGATCTGGCCCCACATGCCTGCTTGAGTCCTGTTACCTGTCACAGTAAAGAATCAAGTATTCAACCGCATTGAGTGATGACATCAACCATCTTCAGAAGCTACAGTGTCACTAACTGGTTACAAACTCAATGGAACTGCAGTGTCGACAGGGCCCATTGGGCAGGGAAGCACCATGATATCACACTAGATCTATCCTTGGGGAGGCTAGCTCCTGCTGTCCATACTGTGTGTGCCAGGGCATGTGCAGATTTGCCATGCTTGGGGCTGATCTCTTTACCTGACACTGGTATTTTTTGTCTTTAGCACATCGGTGGAGGCTGTGAAGACTCTTTTTTCCATGCCTGGAGACTGGAAGGAATTTGCTGGCATCCAGTTACAGCAGAGTTGAGACATGATAGCCTCCCGCAATTACTACTCGCAGGGTGTTGGCGTGATTGCAAGGTAGGAGCCCAAAGGTTCCTCTTCATTGGGAATGGGATTTCCATGTGAAATATTCCTCTGTTCCAGGCTGCCATCTCAGCCCAGCAACTAGAGAGGAACTCTCTCTCCTTTGATAACCACAAGGGACTTTCTGCTCTATGTTCCAGAGCCATGATCGAGTTTGAGAACCTCAGCTCCCTGCAGCTTTCAGAGAGGCCGTCAGCATTGTCCAGAGTGAGAAGGAGGAGGAGCAGAGAAATATCGCCATGACTTTCTGCACTGAGGTGAGATTCATTAGTTGACAGGCACAAGTGGGCTTTCTGGAGAGCAGCTCAGGCCAGTAAGCTCTGGGCACATTGTCAGCAGCTCAGCAGCCTTCCAGCCAGCTAGCTCCTCTCCGCACATGGATGGTGGTGGGGCATGGCACAGAGAGGGAGGGAGAGACAGGGTGAGATCGCTCCTGGCTGGATGTGCCTAGGTGGGATCATGTGACAAGAGGAGATGTTTCTCCGGTGCCCCAAGGCCATGCTTCTCTCCTCACCTTTTCCTGGGGTTCTGCTTTTCTTCTGCCCCAGGGGTCGCTCCATGGCACTCAGTGGGGCCTGGAGATTCCCCTTTCCCTGGGGGTTTATTTGTGACTTGTGTATTAGTCTAAGTTCTGAACCAACTGAAAGAGCAGCACCTGGCTCCCTACACACCAGAGACTTTGTATGGGAGTAAGTGGCCATTTGGTAAAGATGAGTGTCCAGGAACAGACTCCACAGTAAGATCTCTGCTCCTCATCCAGATCTTGATTTGGCTCTTTTCAGTTTCTTCAGAGTGCTTCTATTGCCACGACAGTGACAAAATCAGACCTCCGGGCGCAGTTCATGGAGTAGATCAAAGACACAAATCCCATCATACGCAGGCTCAGTCTACGGGGCCTTGGCAGTATTGTGCTTCAGCCAGAAAAAGTGAGAGGCATGGATTGTCCGGGGGACCAAGGAAGCCGATGTCTATCGAATAGCTCAGAAATGAGAGTGAGATCCCCACACAAGCCTTGCTGTGGAGTTAGAAACTCTGTGACTCCTTCACTCCCTCTGCAGCTGGCCCTGACCCAAGCCTGTTTTCCCACCTGAGCTGACCCTGTAGCCAGGTCCCATCTGCTTCGGTTGGGTGGCAGGACTCTATTCCAGGTTCTCTGCTGGTTCATTTCTGCAGGAGTTACAATCTCTTCACATTTTTTAAATTTTTCTCCTGCCTCTGTGTCCTGCCTGTGCGGACTCTGCTCCGTTTGCCTGTGCGGTCGGCACATCGGCTGTGTACCCCGCTGCTGCTGTCTGCGGCCCCCGCTGCACTGCAGGCGCTGTGGAGTTAGAAACGCTGTGACTCCTTCGCTCCTCTGCAGCTGGCCCTGACCCAAGCCTGAGAGGGTCCGGTTGTTTTCCCACCTGAGCTGACCCTGTAGCCAGGTCCCATCTGCTTCGGTTGGGTGGCAGGACTCTATTCCAGGTTCTCTGCTGGTTCATTTCTGCAGGAGTTACAATCTCTTCACATTTTTTAAATTTTTCTCCACAACTGTCAGACCTGCAAACTTTTGTTTTTGAAAATGAAAGCTGAGGTTCTGGAGAACACAATAGTAACTCCAGAGAGGTGCTACTGTGGTGCATGGGCTCATACTGGCTGTTGCCATGCCCTGGCTCTATGCTTTGGCTTCCCTGGACTAGTCGCTGTGGGGAGAACATGTCATTTGTATATTGTGCATTTCTTCCTTCTTTCTTCCTAGATGCAGAACAAGAGCCTGTCATAAACAGATAGTTAAGGGTTAAGGTCCTTTACCTGTAAAGGGTTAACATGCAGTACCTGATGACCACCTGACCAGAGGACCAATCAGAGACAAGATTTTTTTCAAATCTCTGTGGAGGGAAGCCTTTGTCTGTGTTCTTTGTTAGAGCTCTCTTTGGATCTAAGAGAGGTCAGTCATGTCTCCAAGTTCTCCTGGAGTAGTTTCTACTATTTAATAGTGAGTATTAATTAGAAAGGCGAATTAGTCTTATAATTTGATTTCTACATTTGCAATTGTGTGTTTGCTAAAGGAAATTCTTTATTCCTGTTTGCTGATATTGCTTTTACTGAGAAAGGGGGGAGGGGGAATTCTCTCCAGAGATTGATAAGTTTAGAACCTGTATTGTTCTATCTTGGATTACAGAGACAAGTTACTTTCTTTTTATTTTTTAATAAAGTCTTTTCTTTTTAAAACTTGGTTAATTCCTCCTCTTGTGGAGATTCAAGGGAAGGGGAGGGGGGAAGAGTGAGTTCCTCCTAAGGGTGATTCACAAAGTTGAATCGGTGTGTCTCTCTCCAGAGTGGCTAGGAGAGAGGGAGGGGGGAAGTGGGCTGCTTCCCTGTGTGTAGATTCAAGGAGTTTGGATCAAGGTATCTCTCTCCGGAGCAGGCTGGAGAGGGGGAAGGGGGGAGGGGAACTCGCTGTTGATAACTCTCTGGTGAGATTCAAGGGGTTTGAATCTGGGTTCCCCAGGGGAAGCTTGGGGGACAGGCAGTGTGTCAGACACTTTAACCTGACTGGTGGCAGCGAGAAGGAGACCTACCCTAGGATTTTAGGGTGGGGGGATACATGCAGGTCCCCACATTGGATCCCAACAGCTCCAAGTGGGGGTGAGACCTATGACAGAGCCACATCCCCAAATTCCTGTTCCACGCCTTAGAGTACCTGGAAAGCTCACAGACAACAATCAGACATTCTGCAGCCCTGTTCATTGGTAATCAGAGCAACTTCACTTGAGCTTTTTTGACTTGCTTCCTTCAAAGCCCTTTTCTAGACTGCTGCTCTGTTCCCTCCGACAGCACCAGAATCTTAACACTGTGTGTGCGTGTGTGAAGGGAGCAACTTAGCTGTATGACTGCACCAATGTCCCCTGCCCACAACTACATTTTGGCTGCACCTAGGGAAGCCAGCATGATGTGAATTCAATCTTCTTTGGAAATCAGCCTCTCAGTATCTTCTGGGCCCCTGATGTTTTATCTAATGTGCTTTGTGAACAGATGTAAGGAATGTATTTAATTTCCCAAGGGCTGTCTTGGGGCAATGGCTGCATCTTTAGCAGTTTTCAGCGAAGGATTTGAAAAGTAATGAGATCCATGGTATGTCTAGGGGCGTGTCTGCACTACGAAATTCAGTGGATTTTATAGAAGTTGAGCTTTAGCAACCAATTTTATACAGTCAATCATGCTTGTCCCCACTAAGCGCATTAGGTTGGTGCAGTGCGTCCTCAGTACCCTGGCTAGTATTGACTCATGGAGTGGTGCACAGAGGGTTGCTATCCCACAGTCCCCGCTGCCCATTGGAATTCTGCGTTAAGCTCCCAATGCCTGATGAGGCAAAAACATCGTTGTGTGTGGTTTTGGGTACATGCTGTCAGTCTGGCCTCCCTCCCTCTTTGAAAGCAACAGCAAACAATCATTTCGCACCTTTTTTCCTGGGTTATCTGTGCAGATGCCATGGCAGATACCATGGAGCCCGCTCCACTGCACACGGCTTTTGTGAGCATTGTAACCACCTCGCGCATTATCCTGCAGTATGTGCAGAGCCTAGCTAGGAGCCACCAGCATAAGGAAGATTGTGAGGAGGACATGGACACAGATGTTCCTGAAAGCACAGGATGTGGCGATTGGGATATCATGGCGGCATTGGGGCATATTGATACAGTGGAACACCGATTCTAGGTCTTGCAAACAAGCACAGACTGCTTGGACTGCATAGTGTTGCAGGTATGGGATGATTCCCATTGGCTGCGAAACTTTCGCATGTGTAAGGCCACTTTCATGGAACTTTGTGAGTTGCTTTTTCCACCCTGAAGTGCAGGAATACCAAGATGAGACCTGCTCTGACAGTTGAGAAGCGAGTGGCGATATCCCTGTGGAAGCTTGCAACACCTGTCTGCTACCGGTCAGTCGGGAATCAATTTGCTCTGTTCCCTCCGACAGCACCAGAATCTTAAAAGTGTGTGTGTGTGTGTGTGTGTAAAACTACCGTGGGGGCTGCTGTGATCCAAGTAGCCAAGGCAATCAATAACCTTCTGTTAACAAGGGAAGTGACTCTTGGAAATGTGCAGGTCATAGTAGATGGCTTTGCTTCAGTGGGGTTCCCTAACTGTGATGGGGCGACAGAGGGAACACGTATCCCTATCTTGGCACCGGGCCACCTTGCCAAAGAGTACATAAACCACAAGGGGTACTTCTCTATGGTGTTGCAAGCACTAGTGGGTCACAAGGGCCATTTCACCGATATCAACGTGGGACGGTCGGGAAGGTGCATGATGCTCACATCTTTTGGAACTCCGTGCTGTTAGAAAACTGCAAGAAGGGACTTTCTTCCCAGATCAGAAAATTACCATTGGGGATGTTGAAATGCCAATAGTTATCCTTGGGGACCCAGCCTACCGCTTGCTCCCATGGCTCATGAAGCCGCATATAGGCAGCCTGGACAGTAGTAAGGAGCAGTTCAACTGTAGCCTGAGCAAGTACAGAATGGTGGTAGAATGTGCCTTTGGACGTTTAAAGGGGCACTGACGTTGTTTGCTGGGTAGGTTAGACCTCAGCGAAAGCAATATTCCTGTTATTGCTGCTTGCTGTGTGCTCCATAATATCTGTGAGAGTAAGGGGGAGATGTTTATGGCAGGGTGGGAGGTTAAGGCAAATCTCCTGGCGGCCAATTTTGAACAGCCAGACACCAGGGCAATTAGAAAAGCACACCAAGGCATGCTATGCATCAGAGAGGCTTTGAAAACCAGTTTCATGACTGACCAGGCTACGGTGTGACAGTTGTGTGTGTTTGTCCTGATGTGAAGCTGCCTCCTTTGGTGAATGTGCTTCCTGTAAGCCAATCCCGCTCCCCCTCTTCGACCACAGCTGGCACAGGAAATAAAGTCTCTATTGTTCTGAATCCATTCATTCTTTATTCATTTAAAAAAAAAAAGATCTCTGACAACGCTGACTAGTAAAAGGTAGCCTAGTCGGGTGGGATAGGAGGGTAGGACAAGGTCACAGTGCTTATTGTAGCCACAGTATAAATCAAGGCTGTTTGAATGACAGCCTTCTGTTGCTTGGGCCATCCCCTGGAGTTGAGCAGCTTGGTGCCCGGAGCCTCCCACCCCTGTGTTCTTGGGCATCTGGGTGAGGAGGATCTGAACTTGGCAAGGAGGGCAATGGATGCAGCAGGGTTCTGAAGTCTAGTTGCCTGTCCTGCAGCTCCACCAGACGCCTCATCATGTCCGCTTGCTCCCGCATTAGCCTCAGCATCTCCTCCTGCGTGTTCCGATAACGCCACTGTATGCTTTCCTGGTTTTGCCACTGAATGCCTCCATGCATTCAGCTGTGTCCTATCAGTGCGGGAGAACTGTGTGAGCTCTGAAAATGTCATCACTAGTGCGTTTTTTCCGCCTTCTAATCTGCGATAACCTCAGGGATGAAGTTGATACAGGAGCATAGAAACATTTGGAGCTGCAGGGTGGGGAAAGGGAGAGTAGAATTTAAGAAGATACATTTCTGAGAACAAAAGAGAGACTCTTTCACAGTGAATCAAGCAATTCACAGCAGACAGCATATGTGTTTTAGGTACAAGGTCGCACTTTGTCTTTTATATTGAGTGCCTGCCGGTATGGTGACACATCACACACAGCTGGGCAACAGAATTCGGTTTCCAGGCAGCCATGGTAAGCCAAAGGGTACGCAGGGTTGGCTTCTTCCACGTTCATGACATGTGGGAATGGTTTCAAACTGCAGTACCCTCCTTTCCCATAGCAACCAATGCCGGTTGGGTTTGCTGTTTAAAAGGAGGGGCTGTGGTTTTGGGGTAAATGTGCAGCACACCCCTCCCCCCGATCCCCTGCATGAATATTCTCCAGGATGATCCCTTTAGCCAAGTGCAAACAGCCCAGCATGACTGGGGTCTAATGTGCTGGGGATCACCAAACAGAGGGGATTACTGTTCCCTTACCAAAATTCCCCTATTTCAACCAGGTGACCATGAATGATATCACTCTCCTGAGGCTGACACAGAAAGATAAAGACTGAATGTTGCATGAATGTGACCAAAACCCAGGACCATTCGCTGCCATGCTTTGTGCTGCAATGATTCCAGACTACTTGCTACTGGCTTGATGTGGTAAAGTGACCTACCGTGGAGGACGAAATAAGGCAGTCCTCCCCAGAAACCTTCCGCAAAGGCTTTCAGAGTACCTCCAGGAGAGCTTCGTGGAGATATTCCTGAGGATTTCCGCCCATCCCCAGACATGTTAAAAGACTTTTCCAATAGCTTTACTGGCTGTGAATGCATCCCAATTGTTCAGGGCAAATCAAACATTAAACACAGTTGCTTTTAATCACTGTAGTGTAGTTAGGTGGTGCCTTCTCCGCCTTCAGGGTCCGGGAACAATTCGCCCTGGGAGGGTATTGGCTCCAGGGTGAGGAAAAGGTTCTGGCTGCTGCGGAGAATGGATTCTCCACTTGCCTGCTGGGCATTCTCCTCCTCCTCCTCTTCCTCATCCACAAAATCCTCTTCCGTGTCGCACGAGGCTGCCACCTTGCAGGTGTCCACAAACAGTGGTGGGTAGAGGTAAGGACCCCCCAGAATGGCATGCAGCTGATCATAGAAGCGGCATGTCTGTGGCTCTGACCCGGAGTGACCATTTGCCTCCTTTGTCTTTTTGTAGGCTTGCCTGAGCTCCTAAATTTTCATATGGAACTGCTGTGTCCCCCTGGTGTGGACTCTTTCCACCATGCCCTGTGTGATTTTGGCATATATATCAACATTTCTTCTGCTTGATCAGAGTTCTGCCTGCACAGATTCTTCTCCCCATACAACAATCAGATCCAGTGTCTCCGGTTTGCTTCACACTGGAGCTCGTTTGTGATTCTGGGACTGCATGGTCACCTGTTCTGCTGAGCTCGCCATGCTGACCAAACAGGAAATGAAATTCAAAAGTTTTTGGTGCTTTTCCTGTGTACCTGTCTAGTGCATCGGAGTTGAAAGTGCTCTCCAGAACAGTCACACTGGAGCACTCTGGGATAGCTCCTGGAGGCCAATACCATCAAATTGCACAGTACTGAATCTACAGTACTGCAGATTCAACCCAGGAAGCTTGATTTTTGCGCTACTTCCCTCATCAGGAGGAGTACAGTGGTTGATTTTAAGAGTCCTTTAGGTGGTCAGAATGGGGTTGGTTGTGTAGACACATTACTTATAAAATCGACCTAACGTGGCTAAATTTGACCTAACCTTGTATTTTAGAGCAGGCCTAGGAAAGACTATCCACCATTACTGCGATTTGTTGTCTGAAACAGTGAATGAAGATGGCATCTCCCGCCTGTATGAAGGTAAGGAAATACCTCTGTGTGTTAGTGCCTCTGTGGGAAGTACAGAGGTGCAGCACAGGGCCTGAAAACAGTTTGAATGTGTCCTCTCTGTCTAAGGACAGAGTTTAAGGAAGAAGGATGGTCACGCGAGCTTTCATCGAGGTGCCACAATATGTGTACGGGAGCAGGGGAATTCCATCTCTAGCTCCTAGAATAGAGCTGTGTGGGGAGACTGTTGTCATAAAGGTCAGGAATGTCTCTAAAGGAAGGCCTGACAGAATTGAAAAGGGCTGTTGTTATTATTAAGGGTGGTGGTGGTGATGATGATGATGACGATTACCCTCTGTAGGGAAAGATTCATCACCTGCCCTCCTGTAATGGCGTCTTTGCAGGCCAAGGAACTTCACCTGAGATTGGTTATCAGCTCATAGGAAAACCCATGAGTGCACATGGGAAACACTTTTCCTGTGAACTCTTAAGGAATGAAGGCACAGGGCCACAAAGGATTTCAATAGACATTAGGAGCCTAAATCCCTTTGTGGATCTCAGCCTAAATGTCTGATGGTTTAACACCTCTGCTGCTGTCAATTTCCTATTCCACCAAAAGAACAAGTGCCCCCAACTGTCTGTGTGTATGGGTGTGCATGTGTATGCCGGCGGAGAGGGAACTTATGCAAAAATGGAGGCTCCTCTCTCTCCAGGGCTATTTTGGGAGTAGCTGAGTTGTTGTTTCTGTGCCCCCAGACTCTTGGGTAGCTAATAGCATGTGGCAATGGCCATCTGAAGGGGAGGTTTCCTAGGCACCAGTTACATCAGCACCATGGGGCTTCCAACCCGTTTCCTCTTTGTTTCAGCTTTTCAAGAAGTGCCTTTGAAATCTGACAGGACCAGAAGGTACATCCTCAATAGACATTACAAATGGTTGCAGAAACTTGGAAATCTCGTGTCAGGTTCTGCATTAGACTAGGGAACCAGGACCAACACAGAAGACCTCTTCATCCTGCTATGGTATGTACAGCAGATGCTTATCAACACTTTGGAACCTGGGCTGAACAGTGAGATGTATATTGGCAGATGACACAAAATTATGTAGGTTACTCGGCCCTAGAGAAGACTTTGAAGAAGTTCAAAGGGATCTGTGATGGGTTGGGTCACAGAGATCCCCTTGGGACTGTCACCTGATGTGCTGAAATTATCTCTGAGCCCGTTTTCCCTGCCAGCCTGGGCCCCCCAGAACCCCATCTTGTGACCAGACATGCTAGCCTGCCCAACACAGACCCAGGGTCTGGTCCACACCCCCAAAGCTGTAGACTTCACTGAAAACAGCTCAGCAAGTTACCTGTCTTCAGCATCCCAGACACCCAGCTCCCAATGGGATCCAAACCTCAAATAAATCTGTTTTACTCTGTATAATGCTTATACAGGGTATATTTGTAAATTGTTCACCCTCCATAACACTGATAGAGAGAGATGAACAGCTGTTTGCCCTCCCCACCCCAGGTATTAATCGCATACTCTGGGTTTATTAATAAACAAAAGTGATTTTATTTAGTATAAAAAGTAGGATTTAAGTGGTTTCAAGTAATAACAGACAGAACAAAGTAAGCCACAAAAGCAAAATAAAGCCAAAACACTCAAGTCTAAGCCTAATATATTCAGAAACTGGTTACAGGTAATGCTGAATAGAGGGGAATGATCACATCCCTCGATCTGCTGGCAATGCTCCTATTTAGACAGCCCAAAATGCCATTAGCCTTCTTGGCAACACTGTAGACTCATATCCAACTTCTCATCCACTGTAACCCTAGGTCCTTTTCTGCAGAACTGCTGCCTAGCCACTCAACAGGTGCACTTCTGAACTGTGGGTCTGCACTGACCAGGGACAACAACTATGAGGTGGGATGTTAAGGGTGGGGTATACTACAGGAACTTTGGAGTTGGACTCAAGAACCTGAAGCAAAAGACACTGCCCAGCGTACACTGGGAAGGGTGTTTTGCTCGTGCTTTTATGTCTATGGATACCGCTTGACTGTTTTCTCAGATTACTGCTAGGTTACTTTTATTAAAGAAACTCTACCTCGGACTCTGTGCTTGCGAGAGGGGAAGAATTGCCTCTTAGAGGCATCCAGGCGTTACAGTGAAATTTCCCCAGGTTCCCGGTTGGGGCTTGAGCCGGTTCTGGTTGCATTGTTGAAAAGGAACCCCCTAGGTGTTGAACCTGCCCTTCTCGCTGCCCACTTCAACTGGCAGAAGGGTTACAGACTGAACAGAACAGAACATGGGGGAGCAGCAACACCCGGCTGCTAACAGGGCAGTTGGCCAGACCTTGACTGACCAGGTTAAACTCCCAACTGCTCATTAAATACTGATATAAAATCCTCTGCAGACTGTGCCCCATTTCCCCCAAATTATCAAATAATGAACCCAACGCAGGTCTCTCAAGCACCAACTGTGAATCACCTGCCCTCCCCTACTGCTCCCCCCCAGCTGAACAAGGGACCTTCTAACTCTATCCCTGTTCCTGCCCCCTCTTAACATGCCATTGCCCAGCACTCCCCACTGTCCATGTCAATGGCAAAATCTGAGGAGGTTTTATGTTAATATTTAATAATTAGATGGAGAAATGTAAAATCTAAGGTCTGGCAGTTGTGTCCCTCCAAAACAGGGAGGAGTTGCTGTTGTTCTAATGACTGGGGGGTACCCAAAGGGATTTCACCGCAATCTGTCATCATTAGGAAGAAAATGGAGCAAAGTCTGAATATTTGATAACAGGAGAGAAGTGTGGCAAGATCTCTTGGGGAAGGAGCATCAATATTCAACAATCAGACAGTAAAAGGCAAAATCTGAGGGGAAATCAAATCAAAATTAATTAAATAACTGGAAAGTGCTGATTCCCCTGGCCCTGCCTTTGACACAGGCAGCAGGGAGCCATGGGGGACAGGGACACTGCATGAACAGGGGCAGGGAGGGGGATGGAGCCAGAAGGTCCCATGGCAGTTGGGGGGGCAGCAGTGGAGGAGGGTCAGCAGCTGGGACTGGGCAAACTGGGACCGGGCAGTCTCAGTGGGGACGTGGCTCGTCCCTTCCCCTCCAGTGACCCAGCCGTGCCCCGTCGCTGGCACAGAACAGCCCCCACGTTCCCACCCTGCCGGGGTTTTGTCTGAGCACTGGGGGAAATGACCCCCCACCTCCCAGGGCCATTTGTCCTGAGCTTGTGGTGACAGAGGGGAGGGAATGTGAGGGGCCGGGGCAGGAGTCTGTGGCCACACTGGGTCCTGCCCAGGCGAACAGGGGCAGTGAAGCAGAGAGCAGCCCCTTAACCCCCCCCTTCTCAACCCCATATGGGGCAGTGAAACAGCTTGTCAGGGACTGGCCAGCTCTGCCTTAGCAGCCAGGGGGAGGCTCCTGGCTCTGATGTTCATTAACTATGGGGCGAGTCACATTCTTCAGCAACATGTCGGTTTTATTGGGTGTAACGGGAGAAACAATTTGAATCAGAGACGTGAGGGGAAAGTTGGTCACTGGGGGGGTTGACCCCGTCCCCCTGCAACACCCTGACATGGAGAATGACGCAGGGCAACAGCTTCCCTCCAAAAAAGGAGAAGTTGCTGCACTTAAAACATGTGAGGGAAAAATCCCAACCGGAGAGGAGTTTCTGTCAGTAACTGGTAATGACGTGGGAAAGAGCAAACCCGGAGATTTGACCTGTGTTCAGTCATGAGTGAGATGTACAGGGGGAAACAATCTGATGCTCAAAACTGAGGCGAAAGTTGGTCCTGGGGTTTAGCTCCTCCCCGCACTGGGGTAATGACTCGTGGCAGCAGTTTCCCTCCAGAACAAGACGTGGCAGCAGACAGGGACTGGGGAGCCCAGAGCAGCAGAGGATTTTCCATCAGTATTTGAGAGTTACACAGAACGTGACACAATCGGAGGAGATTTTATATCAGTCGCCAGTAACGAGAGAGACAGGGCCGAGCTGAAGGGTGTTTTACATCTAATTTGGGCATTCAATGGGAAATGGGGGAAATCGGGGGAGGGGTTGGTCAATGATGGGTTATCAGAGAGAAAAGGGTGAAATCCAAGGGAACTTTCCATCCACACTCAGTCACTACCTGGGACGTGCTGGGTCCCCAGGCCCTGCCATTGACGTGGGCAGCAGGGAGCCCGGGGCGATGCCGCGTTACCAGGGTGGGGGGGGCTGTAACCCCTGACCATAAGGGGGGCTGTGATGCTTACTGGGGCCCGGCCAGGGCTGAAGTTTGCATCCAGGCCGTTGCTGCCCCCCTGCCAGGCGACCCCCGCCCGAAGCAGGGAGGCTGGAGGGAGGGCGCTGAAGCAGCAGCTGTCCCACGAGCAGGGAGCTCTGGGGGGTTCCTGAGCCCAGAGCCCAGGTGCCAGAGAGGAGCCATCCCCTTCCACGGGTGACAGCTACCAGGGAGGAGAGGGGGCGGCGCCAGCCAGAGACCAGGGACCCTCCAGCTCCCCACACCAAGCGGCTGTTTTCTCCCTGTTCCCAGGCCTCAGCTGGGAAGCTCCCTGGAGCTGGTTCCCTCAGGGCCTGGCCCAGCATGGGGAAGGGAGGGATGGCCCCACGGGCGCTCAGCTGGCCCCAGCCGCTCAGCCTCCAGCCTGTCACCGACGGTCCCTCAGCCGCCTGCAGTCCGTACTGGCCAGGGGCCCGGGATACATGGAGCTGGGCTTTGCATGGCAGTTGGGGGGGCAGCAGCAGGGGAGGGGCAGGTGACTGGCAGTTGGTCGGGGGAGGGGGGAGCTGGGCTTTGCATGGCAGTTGGGGGGGCAGCAGCAGGGGAGGGGCAGGTGACTGGCAGTTGGTCGGGGGAGGGGGCAGCTGGGCTTTGCATGGCAGTTGTGGGGGCAGCAGCGGGGGAGGGGCAGGTGACTGGCAGTTGGTCGGGGAGGGGGAGCTGGGCTTTGCATGGCAGTTGTGGGGCAGCAGCAGGGAGGGGCAGGTGACTGGCAGTTGGTCGGGGAGGGGAGCTGGGCTTTGCATGGCAGTTCGGGGGCAGCAGCAGGAGGGGCAGGTGACTGGCAGTTGGTCGGGGAGGGGGAGCTGGGCTTTGCATGGCAGTTCGGGGCAGCAGCAGGGGAGGGGCAGGTGACTGGCAGTTGGTCGGGGAGGGGGCAGCTGGGCTTTGCATGGCAGTTGTGGGGCAGCAGCGGGGAGGGGCAGGTGACTGGCAGTTGGTCGGGGAGGCAGCTGGGCTTTGCATGGCAGTTCGGGGGGGCAGCAGCAGGGGAGGGGCAGGTGACTGGCAGTTGGTCGGGGGAGGGGGGAGCTGGGCTTTGCATGGCAGTTGTGGGGGCAGCAGCAGGGGAGGGGCAGGTGACTGGCAGTTGGTCGGGGGAGGGGGGAGCTGGGCTTTGCATGGCAGTTGTGGGGGCAGCAGCAGGTGAGGGGCAGGTGACTGGCAGTTGGTCGGGGAGGGGAGCTGGGCTTTGCATGGCAGTTCGGGGGGGCAGCAGCAGGGGAGGGGCAGGTGACTGGCAGTTGGTCGGGGGAGGGGGAGCTGGGCTTTGCATGGCAGTTCGGGGGCAGCAGCAGGGAGGCAGGTGACTGGCAGTTGGTCGGGGAGGGGGAGCTGGGCTTTGCATGGCAGTTCAGGGGCAGCAGCAGGGGAGGCAGGTGACTGGCTGGTGGTCGGGGGAGGGGGGAGCTGGGCTTTGCATGGCAGTTCGGGGGGCAGCAGGGGAGGCAGGTGACTGGCAGTTGGTCGGGGGAGGGGGAGCTGGGCTTTGCATGGCAGTTCGGGGGGGCAGCAGCAGGGGAGGGGCAGGTGACTGGCAGTTGGTCGGGGGAGGGGGAGCTGGGCTTTGCATGGCAGTTCGGGGGGCAGCAGCAGGGGAGGCAGGTGACTGGCAGTTGGTCGGGGGAGGAGCTGGGCTTTGCATGGCAGTTGGGGGCAGCAGCAGGGAGGGCAGGTGACTGGCAGTTGGTCGGGGAGGGGGAGCTGGGCTTTGCATGGCAGTTGGGGGCAGCAGCAGGAGGGGCAGGTGACTGGCAGTTGGTCGGGGGTGGGGGCAGCGGGGCTTTGCATGGCAGTTCGGGGGGGCAGCAGCAGGGGAGGGGCAGGTGACTGGCAGTTGGTGGGGGGAGGGGAGCTGGGCTTTGCATGGCAGTTCGGGGGGGCAGCAGCAGGGGAGGGGCAGGTTACTGGCAGTTGGTCGGGGGAGGGGAGCTGGGCTTTGCATGGCAGTTCGGGGGCAGCAGCAGGGGAGGGCAGGTGACTGGCAGTTGGTCGGGGGAGGGGGGAGCTGGGCTGGGCGGAGGGGGCGGCAACTGGGACAGGGGGCCTGGGGCTGACAGTTTCATTTGGGGATATCTGAGAGTTAGGGGGAACGGGCAGAACCTGACGGGGAGGGGGTGACAGAGAAATGTTCAATAATGTGAGAGAAAAGGAAATGTGAAAGGATTTTATCTCCATATTTGATAATCACAGACAAAAAGGGCAAAACTGAGATAATTTTCTTTCAATATTTGAGACAAGTGACAAAACCTGAGGTGATTTTATTTCCAACTGCGAGAATGAGAGAAAATGGCAACAGATGCTGATTCATGTCCAGTAATTTTTAAACTGGCCATTCCTGAAGCTGATCCGAAGAGGGGAGAATAACTGGGGGGCTGAGCACCTTTGTGGGGTCTCTCAGGGCACAGGGGAGACCTGACAAGATGCTGAAGATTTTCCATCCTGAAAAAGAACCGTTCTGACGTTTGTGTGTTTTCCTCCAGCAGCGTCCGGGCAGGGGAGCCTGGTCTTCCTGCTGTTTCTGCGGCTACATGAGAAGGTTTCTCGTTGGAGATGGAGGGGCTAAATCTGGGAGGAAAAGATCTGTTTTTTCCAGTGTGTTCCAGTTGAATAAGTATCACAAAACAAATACAAAATGTTTTTGAACTGGCAGAATGAATCGAACGATCATGTCATTTAAGGCCACAAATTTAAAAATATGTAGGCACCCAAAGATGCAGATAGACATCTAGTGAGACTTTCATATGTGCCTCCATGCCTTAATCCAATTAATTTCATCTGTATCAACATGCACCTTTAACTGAGGGACCTTAGAGCTGTAGCTTCCCTGTCATGCAGCAGCAGCAGAACTTCAATTGTCTCTGCCTCAGTTTCCTTAGCTGGTTCAGGGATGGAACTTATATCTGTCAGTCTTTAGCTATGTCTACACTTAAAAGTTCAAAGCACAGTCATGGCTTTGCAGCACTGTAACTTGCTGAGCTTGGGGTGACAGTGGTGTGTTTTAACCCCCCTGAGTGAGAAAGTTGCAGTGCAGTAACTTGCCAGTGTAGACAAGCCCTTTGTCTGTAGCTCCAGTCCTCCAGTGGACTGACTTGTGTCTCTTCACTTTCGGGTCTGAAAAGAGTCTGGCCTCAAGCAAAGTGCTGCCGGCTCAAGTGTCCCAGGGATTTGGGCCTTGACTCAGGGCTCTTCTAACCTGTAGCAGGGTGGTCACCCACCCTGCCCTGAGGAGCTTAGAAGAGCCCAGCAGAGGGCTGGGGCTGGGGCAAGCAGCTCCCAGGCTGATTGGGAAGTAGGCACAGCTGGCAGCCATGCCTCGAACAGCCCACAGCCGGCCCCTATAAAAAGGCTTTGAGGGATGGGCACAGATATAATCTCTGTCTGTAGAGGAGAAGGGCCTGGCTGCTAGGGAGCTGAGCAGGTACCTGGGGAGTAGGGCTGGGGAAGGCCAAGGGAGCTGGGGAGCCTGGCCTGAAAGCCCAGGGCCGGTGCAAGGATGTTTTGTGCCCTAGGCAAAACTTCCACCTTGCGCCCCGCACCTCTGCCCTGAGGTGGCCCCCCGGGTGGCAGCTCCCTCCGCCCTGAGGTGCCCCCTGTGGCAGCTCCCACCCTCTGCCCTGAGGCACCTCCCGCTCCAGCTCACCCCTGCTCCACGCACGAGCACCCTGAGCACGCTGTTGCAGCCACTTCGCCCGCCTCCCAGGCTTGTGGCACCTAAGCTGATTGGCACCGCAAGCCTGGGAGGTGGGAGAAGTGAAGGAGCCACGGCATGCTTGGGGAGGAGGCGGGGCAGGGGTGAGCTGGGACAGGGAGTTCCCCTGCGTGCTCCCCCCCCTTAATTGCTGCAGGCAGCCCTCCCCGCGCTCCCCTGTCCCAGCTCCCTCTGCCTACATGCCGGCAGCGACTAGGGTGGCCGGGTTCCGGCCGCCACAGTCGCT